>NW_027107648.1:1809679-1813492 GCF_000696795.3 Halyomorpha halys | reverse complement strand
AAAGCTAGGTAACTTAAAATGCACTTGTAAAAAAATATGGTCTCTAGTTACTTAGACGAAATAAAAAGAAATTAATAGTCTTTAAAATCTAATACATCTTAAACCCCGCTTCTTGATCAAACATAACCAGAACTGACGTTTCTTAAAATACTATTCTAATGTACTTGGATAACCTTAAGAAACCATATGATTTTTTTATTTTATTTATTTCTGAAGGTTTGCGATATTCTTTAATGACAGAGATGATATCATTGAGTCGTTCCAGTGATATTAAATTTTCAGTTGAATTTTTCTAGGCTCTAGTTATGAAATGAAATTGAATTTAATTTAATTCAGCTATAAAAATTGTAGTATTCTCTAATGTTGGTTAGCAATCCAATATTTTTTTTTTCTTTGTTATTTATACAATAACCTATTATGACTTATATTCCTTATCGTTCTTGTCCAGTATCTAATTCTAAAAATACTACTATAAACTCCAGAAATATTTTTTATCCAGGAGCTATAATAAGTCAAAACTAGAAACATTTGATTAAAGTTCGAATCCAAAATCATTGTCGAATCTAAATAATGGATTATATTTTTGTAAAGATCACTCCGATGTAAGTAAAATTCTGGTTAGATATCGTAGGTCATTAGAGATTTTATTTATTTCGAAAGTCTACTTGAAGTAATATTACAAGAGTCCAAGAGGAGAACAAAGGGAGTTATCTCACCCCAATTTTTTGTTACTTTAATGAAAACTATGTAGAATTTAATGAAAACTAGTCAAAATTCATGAGTCTGGAAGTATAGGTAAGGGGAATAAAAAATGCGGCTGTTTCAAAGCGATAAAAAAAAAAAAAATTCATTCAGAGTTCTATATGTTAAAAAGTTGGAACAACACAAGAAAACCTAAGAGAACGTCATTTAAAGAAGAGTAAATTTCCTAAATTATGAGCCCTAATAGAATTATTTACGTTAAATAGTTTTCGAGATATAGCTTTTTAAAAAGCAACATTTCATTAAAATTTTGTATTGGATATACTGAAAGATCAGTAGTTAGTGAATTTATTTTGAAAAATCTATATCTCAAAAACCATTTGACGTACAGATGTCTATTAGCAATCAAATTAAAGCTAGTTTAATGAGCTATAAAGTATTTTATGATGTTTATCTTCGTATGAGTAATAGTTTACATGAAATTTGCTAAAATAAATTGATTTATACTTGTTCGGACAAATTTTCATTTGCCAAATTTATATTCGTATGTGAATATCATAAAAACTACTACCCCTAGGAAGAAAAGTGTCATAAACTCCTTTATAGTAAGTTAAATTTCCTTTATTTTGAGTGTTGGCAGACATATGTGCGTCTTATGAATCTAGAGATATATTTTTTCAAAATAAATTTAATGGGAACAACTATAAATTAACATTTTGTGAGTTTTTTTGTCAAATATCATAAAACCTACTACTCCTACAAAGATAAACATAATTAACTATTTTGTAGTAAATTTAACTAGCTCTAATTTGAGCGCTTGTAGACATCAGTACGTCCAATGGGTTCTGAAATAAATTTTTTCATAAATCAAACTTATTGTCCGAGCAACTATAAATCAATTTATTATAGCAAATATCAACTATAATAAACAAATGAGAACTACTATTCCTACGAAGGTAAAGGTCAGAAACTTCTTTATAGCTCCATTAAACTAGCTTTAATTTGAGTGCTAATAGACATCTGTACGTCTCATAGTTCCAGATATATAGATTTTTCAAAATAAATTAGCTAACTACTAATCTTTTATAAGATTTTAAAGAAATTTTGCTTTTTAAAAAGCTATATCTCGAGAACTATTGGACGTAAATAGCTCTTTTAGGGCTAATTTTCCAGAAAATTTACTCTTCTTTAAACAATGTTCTCTTAGATTTTCTAGTGTTGTTGGTAGTTTTTAAGATATAGAACTCTGAATGAAAAATGAATGTTTTTTTAAGGTTTTGAAACAGCCGCCATTTTTTATTTCCCCTTTTGAAGACAATTAGAATTTTGTCTAAAATGCTCCTTTATTTAGCTGTAAGCTATTTACTATGTTAGTCAGACTTACACCATTATTCCCATAAATTTATCTATTATACTATCAGATATGAATTACATGAAACGTTTAATGAGAATTCTATATTTCTTCGAAATTGATGTAATGTAAAATTTACATCATGTGGCTTATCATATTATACAATTGTAAATCTCGTTAACGTTTATTGACCAACTAGCATACATCCTACCTCCATAGCTATGTTCGCTGACAATATAGCAGTGTTCTGTCAACTTTATGACATAATAATCGGTAGAAATACTTTCCAAATTCACCTTAATGGTCTAGAACAACACTTCACTAAATGGATGATTAGTCTGAACACCGAGAAATGTAATTCAAAAGTTTTTACTCTTAGACGACCACCATCGTCTTAGACGTCTAATCCTAGAAGGTAAAAATGTGAAATGGAATCCTGGCAGAGAAACAATAAGATACCTGGGAATTTACACCGATAAGCTGCCTTACCTGAAATTACCATATTTTTTTTTTTTTTTTTTTGGCCAAGACTCCCATTGGAGTCCTATACTGCCTAACCATGGTTGGGGGTCAAAGTACTTCATTTTGTGGGACCGCCACTCAATGAAAAAAGTCAACGTCCCAGGCCGGATTCGAACCGGCACCGCCAATAGACATCAAATTGGTAAGACTGTGTCTTAACCACTGAGCTACGGGCGGCCCAATTACCATATTAACATTAAATTAACACAAACCTGCGCAAGATTAGCAATACTATATCCTATCCTAAATAGAAAATCCAAATTAAAACCAGGAACAATGTTCTTAAAACAATCAGGCCACTGCTGATGTACGGCTGTGAAGTTTGGGGAGCGGCATCTTTTATGAAACGGAAAAAATTACAATCTTTTCAAAATAAAGTCCTAAGAATCGCAGTGGATGCTACTTGGTTCATAAGAAATAGCCAATTGCATCGGGAATTACAAATGGAATTGATAGAAGACTACATCAAAAACGGTTCATGAAGTTTCATTCCTATTTACCGACAGTTAAAGGAGCAGTGACCTACAACTTGGAAAAACCCAACCTCAACCCAGAGACTGAATTCCAGGCTGCTGAAGGGCTTTCTGTTATAAATTATATATTTATTAATTCTATTATTCACACTACTTCTCTTTATTTATTTATTATTTTTTTCCGACTTTTTTTTGGCATTATAGGGCAATTGTTTGTTTTCTTAGGTTTACGAATGTCGTTATTTTTTTTTGTTATTAATTTTACTTTTCTCTTTTATTAAGAAGCATTATTTTTATCTATTTATTTTATCTTATTTTCTTTTAATTATAACTTTGTATATAGTTAGGGGTGTCTTTTGTACAAGACTATACTCCCCCCCATTATAAATTGTTTTAAAAAAATGTAAGGGTTATATCGACCATGTAAGGCCCACCAGGCCGATCCGGTGTTAAATAAATAAATAAAATAAATTAGCATACTTTCTGGGACAACTTTGAACTTGATCAACAACCACGCTTATTGTATCTGTGACAATTATATTTCATCTATTTTTTTTTTCATTTGCAGTTTACTTTTATTATTTTCTAATCATTTTCCTCTTAATTAAGTTGCTGTGGATATCCTGTTTATTTCAATAGTTGACAAATGTTTCACAAAAAATAAAATACCATATTATATAATTCCTTGCCTTGAGATTCTAAAGAGCAAATTATTCTAGATACACACATGCATATAATTTTTATTTTAAAAATTTAAGAATAACT
>NW_027107648.1:1770284-1809533 GCF_000696795.3 Halyomorpha halys | reverse complement strand
TGTGTGTATATAATTTTGATTTCAGAAAACGTTCACTAGATACTAATTTGATCTGAAAAGTTCGTGTTCAATGTTATTCCTTCATTTTCTCTTTTTTTAACAAAGTATTCGGTTTATAAAATTTTTGTCCTGTTTAAAATTTGTTTTAGGTATTCTTAAGCTGCGTCGGTCCCATTTTTGTGATACACATGTTGTTGCAAGTATTTTCAATTAATATTTATTTAATTTTTTTTTTAATATTTGAAATTTTCTATAATTCTTATTACATGTGTAGTATTATTATATCTTATGTAGTAAGTGTATAATTGAGTTTTATATTCCACATTATATATTATATTTTATCGTTGCTTTTTTTTTTCGATTCTATGGCAAATTGAATTTTTAATAATATATTTGAGGTGTTGATTTTCAAAATGGGGTAAATTCAAATTTTAAAAATTTCCGGGGACATGAAAAATTTATTAGATAGTATTATTTCAATAGGTAAATAATACTGACTCGGTCAATCTAACATCCATATCCTTGTGATTCATGAGATTAGTTAGAGATTTGAACTTTTAAAAGACAAAACAAAAATTACTGTAATCATAATAACTTTAGGTTTAGTCCTAAATACAAAATATAAATAACAGATGGACTACCTGCTAGGAAAAATACTGGTTCATTTCGGTCAAATCAATAGTGAACCTACCTTCATTTTTCAAAACCTATTCAGTTTTGGCCTAAACTTGAAGTTAGTATGATAAAAATGCACTCTGTAATAGACAATTGTAAGTAATGTTTTTACTAAACAATTGTAATAGTTATTAATCATAATTACAATATGTACTTATAGTATTATAGCAATTCGTTGAAGAAAATATTTGTTCTAAAAAACTATATTTTCTCATCGTTGGACAGAGATGGGCAAAATTTAGCTATAACTCAAATTTCCATGGATACGACCCTTATTCATGAATGGACCATTCATAAATGAATATCGTATCCATGGCAATTTTAGCTATTAGTGTAATAGTTGCTCAACTCTGTTATAAAGCATGGCTATGCAAACAATATTGTTGCGACAAGTTGCCTAAATAAAGTTTTATTATTGACTGATCCTTAAGACCCACAAGAAAAAAAAAATTTTTTTTTTACTAATATATGTTTCCTAAACGCCTCAAAGAATATATAATATATATTTATATAAATATGTATAGTATTTTAAACAAAATTTAAATTAATTATTTAAAATAGATAGTAAATCAAAAACAAATAAATTAACACAAATGCTGATTGAACGAATTAAGATCGTAGTTTAAGAAGCAGAGAAAATCATTTTTTTCTCTTTGTTTATAAATGTGATATAATGATATAGCATTCCAGTTAAGAATCCTAAATACTATAACCCCCCCTTCTCAAAATTCTGATTCACTAATTATAAGCAAACCAGTTGGCTGCACTGGCTAGTCTCCAGTACTAGGTCAGGGTCAGGGTCAACACTGCTGTTGTGTGTAGTGAACCGCGCGAGGCTATCTCTCAACTATTTCTCAATGTTATGTTTTATTTTACTCATGTTTTTAAATATATGTATTATGCATTTTTATAGAATGTTAATTATCTTTAGACAAAGTATGTTATTTCTATTACATTGTATGGTGAGCATAGAACATAATAAACTACCTTCTTAAAATACTAGTAAAGTAAAACAAAAACGAAATTAAATCCCAGTATATTCCTTCATCTCTTTCATAAAACAAAAATTATCTATTATAAATGAACACAATTTTGATCCTTAAATAAGTTTAAAAATGAATGTTAATCTAATATATTAAAAATGTAAATTAATGACAAAAAAGTTATTGTTATATGATAAGGTGATAACAGAGTGCTAACCTGTTGAAGGTAGGTTCTGTTTTTAAGTTGTAAATATAAATGAAAGAAGGGAAAGTGGTTTGTAAAATAAGTTTTAAATCTAGGATATCAAATTTAATAAAATAAGTTATGTAAGTATAGAAATCTTTTTAAAAACAAAAATTTTTGAAGTGATTATGATATTATTTTAATGATTAATTTATTTTAAATATGTGACAAGGGCAATTAGCCTGCAATGTTTTTGGTTTTTTTTTTAAAAAGAAATGACATCAGAATTGAAGGTATGGCCAAAGAAATCAGTATGTAGTTTGAAGGAAATAATGTAATTGTTATGTAAAAACAAAAAAATTTTTGTAGGTTGTATACTTGAAAATGGCCTGAGGGCCGAAACGTTGGAGAATATACAGAATAAAAAGTTGAGAGAAAAAGAAGGATCAAAATTGTGTTCATTTATAATAAACTAAACCACTCTCAAACAATCATAAATAAAAAATAATTAATCAAAAATTATCTACTTTTGCTTATAATTATGCTTATACAAACTATAGCACAAAACTATCCGCTACTATTAATATGTAATTAAACGGTTTAAATTTTTTTTGGCAAATTAGTTAAATAAGCTGAGTTAAAAGTTGACTAGTAATTATACATAGTTTTCATTAAATTAATACAAAATTGGAGTAAAATAACTGACTCTTTTCTTCTCTTGGGTTTTTACTATAATGACTCAATTGTTTTTTTGCTGCCTCAGAAGAATTTATTTCGTTTATACAATGTTCCTAATACTGGAGAAAGCCTGTGACCCAAGTTAATTTAATCAAGGAGTTTTGTTGAATAAGATCAGCATATTCATTTATTATTATACTGGGCTATTACTTAATTAAACTGTTCCGTAATTATTACAATTTAACATGAAATATTAATGCAATGGAACTATTGCAACAGAATAGGATTTGCTAATTGAAATAATACTTGTGTTTATTTATATCCTCCTCCCCCCCCCCAGTTATAGAAACGAAAATTCAAGAATAGCTAATTTTCTTCTCAAACCGTCTTTCTCATAAGTGCATAAAAGGCTAGTGTATAATTGTTGATCGTTAGAAGTTAAAAAAAATAAAAAATTTAACAAAAATTATTGTAAAAATATGCATAGAATAGTTCTTTCTATAAAACTTACAGTATTATAATATAATACTGTAAGTTTTATATTATAATATATTTAGTAAGGTCAGTTTACATTTCAGACGTAATTAAATATTATTTAATTACGTCTGAAATGTAAACTGACCAGCTCAGTAAATTCAAGATAACAAGGATACTATATTGTAATGAGGTTATCTCCTTGACGAAACAAAAGATAAATAACCGATCGATTTGATAGGTCCGTTCGTGAACGATGTTTCTCTGCAGAAGAGTGTAAAACGGAACAGGTGTGATTATTGTGGACTTGGTGTGCATACTTTTGGTTGCTTTTGTACTACAATAAAGAATCATTTTCTTTGTTTTTGGTTCATTGCTTTTTTTCCTCTTGGCCCGGGTATCACGCCACAATTGGTGTCAGAAGTGGGATGTGAAACGGGTAAGAGAAAAACAAAACAAAAGGCTTTTTTTTTTAATTTATGACAGATATCAAATGAAGTGTTAGTGATTAGAAAAAGAAAAGAAAATACGTGTGTTAGTTATTAAAAAGAGGAGGTTTATGTCAATTTCAACACGAAGTCAGACAGCAAAAATGGAAGACCTGTTGCCATTATTATTTATATTATTAGTTAGAAAATGAGATGTTTTTATTTATTGTTTTAGAATAAAGTTTATTCTTATTGATCTTTTGTATTATAATTCATAGGAAGTATTTAAAATTGAAAAAATAATAATAGTATATATTAGGAGTTATAATACAGTTTAATCCTTTTAGTGCCGGGAGAAGATAACCGGTCGGATTTCACGATTTTACCAGGGTTTGGAAAAAGGCTCATTAAAACCAAACAAAAAAAACAATATTTACATAATTCAAAAATCAGTGTACTAAGTACAAAATAGATAATAAAACAACGGCACTAATTTTTATATTTCTTGAAAATGATATAGCAAAGGTATGATCATAAAGAAAACAATACTTAAGTTCTCTTAAAAAAATAATTTGCACAAACAAAAAGTCATCTTTTCATCATAACTTACCCCTGTCGAACAGATCCGCTACCTTGGACTACATCTGGACAAACGACTAACCTGGAATCCTCACACAAGACTCAAAAGACAGGAAACCGCACATCGATCTCGACTATTAGAGTACTTACTAGACAAACGGTCTAAACTTCCAATTAATTACAATAGATCTACACGACTTTAATAAGGCCTATCTGGAAATACGGAGTTGTGGTTTGGGGCTTCTTACTAACCTTCGAATGCCTCTCGTATCCAATCGAAAATCCTTCGTAAAATCCTCAATGCTCCTTACTTTGTCACAAATAAAATCATACCTTAAGACCTTAATGTTCCATATGTAACCGATCTAGCCCGAACCAGATATCAATCCTCCCGTTATAAACTCCCTGACCACCCAAACAACCTAGTTTCTAACCTTGCATCCTCTTCCATCCCTGCCAATCCTCTGAGGCGCCTGAAAAGAATATGGCCACGAGACCTGTTAATGTGAAACGTCATTAGAGTGCTACCAAGGGGTAGATTCTCTACACGCCTGTAGCACAATATTTTAACTGAGATCAAATTTACTAAATGTATTATAATGTATAGTTGTAAATAGCAATAAATAAATATAATAAAAAATCTTTGTATAAGGCGTATTCATGATAATTTAACATTTTAAAGCGTGTTAAATGGAAAAACTCATGTTAAATGGAGAAATATTTCCTTCTTTTAGCATGTTAAAACATATAACTTGGTTGAGAGTCTGTTAGTAGGTCTGTTGAAAAGAGAATGACGTCACGCAACACATCAGCTGAGCTCGTCACCGTTTTGTTTGTTGTGTTATATTACTTGCTCGTAGTTTGTTGATTGTGTTAGTATTATTTTGTATGTTTTATAACTAATAAATCAATGGATGACAATAATAATAGTTTAATGGCAGTTGTCAATTAGCTCATCTTGATTCTCTTCCTCACAAATCAGAAGATCAACGAGACACTCAGTTGCTAAACTTTCACACAACTTCTACTTTTAACTTACTTTAGGCAATACTTGGAACTAAACAGTAACATGAAGTTCTAGCAGGAAAGGTTATAAAGCAAGTTGTCCAAAAAATCCGCTAGGAGCTCTTATGCATTTAGCATTTAACATGACTTTATATAGGGATGCTCACAATCCTATACTTATTACATTTAACATGGTAAAACATTTTACCTTCAACACAACATCATTAATACTCCAATAAATCATTAACCAAGTATATAATTTGCATTTCCAATACTTTTTTAAACAAAATTATTAATTTTACAGAAATAAAGAATAACTCCTAGGTTCATGTTTAGCTCCGGACGGATTAAGCACTAATATCTAGCAACAATAAGTCACATTTTCATTTATTTTTTTTTACGTTTTTGTTGAAAAACTATTTCTTTAAATTCTCTCGTAATGAGATTAAACCATTTTTAACGTATTATAAATTTATTTCGAGATAGAGTTCAAAACAAAAGTATGAAAATTACTTTTAATAGTTTAGAACGTTTATCTTTGTAGAGGTACTAGTTTTTTCACAACCTGTTAATTTCTAGTAGTTAATATAAAATGTTTGAGTTTTGAAAAAATATATCTCTAGATCCATTAGACGCCAACACTGCCAACACTCAAAATAAAGGGAATTTAACTTACTATAAAGTAGTTTATGACACTTATATTCGTAGGGGTAGTAGTTTTTATGACATTCGCATAAAAATATTAATTTGGCAAATGAAAATTTGTCCTAACAATAAATTTATTTTAGCAAATATCATCAAAACTACTACTCCTACGACGATAATCGTATGAAACTACTTCATAGCTCATTAAACTAGCTTTAATTTGAGTGTTAATAGGCATCTGTACGCCGAATGGTTTTTGAGATATAGATTTTTCAAAATAAATTCACTAACTACTGATCTTTCAGTACGTTCTGTACAACATTGTTATGAAATATTGCCTTTTTAAAAAACTATATCACGAGAACTATTGAACATAAATGATTTAAATGATGCTATCTTAGATTTTCTATTGTTGTTAGTTTTAAAGATATAGAGCTCCGAATGAAAATTTAATTATTTTTATCGTTTTTAAAAATCCACCATTTGTTATTCCCCCTACTTATACTTGGTAGACTCATCAAATTTAACTAGTAATTATACATAATTTTCATTAACCTAATCAGAACTTAGGGTGAAATAGCTGACTTTTTTCTCCTCTTGGGCTCTTGTACTATATCAGAAAGAGCAGAAGTAAAACTTTATTTCAACAAAAATTTCATTCTCGAGGTTATCATATAAGGCCATGGATAGTCTGTTATCTCTCTTTTCTCGAACTATGCGAATAGTAAAGCGCAACAAGTTGCGAGATATGTCGGCGCTGCCACTTTTCGGCAGTGCATTAAAGGCCGAAATATCGGCCTCTGGCACTAAAAGGGTTAAGAAACAAATCGTAATTTTTTTATGTTTTAAACTTTAAATAATTGGTAATTATAACTTATCAATATTTTTTTGTAATCGTCTCTTAACATTATATAATAGTTTGACAGTAGTTGTTAATGCAGCATCAATATGACTTGTAATTTTAGTTTCGATTTACGATACAGTTTTATGTACAATTCAGCCTTGGAATTCCGTAACTAATTAAGGCACTCGGTCGTAAAATATGGAATTTGACATTAATTATGAATACAAGTTCTCGGATTTACCAAATTATTTAGGACTAGCATCATGTTATAAAATAATTTTCGTAAAATTGTATTTTTAAACAAATTATGGGAATATTAAATTATTGTGAGTGACTACTAGTTTAAGGGAAAACATTTTAATTAAGAAAAATTTATACCATTTTTTCAGTTACCATGTTTTACATTCGGTCTTAAATTAAACGTGTTTTTCCAAACGTCTTAAAGGTTGATATACTCGATGCCAATTTTCTAATATAGTAGTATTGTCACTGGAATGGTGAAGTACGGTAGTTTCCTTTGCTGACTGTAAATATTATTTATTATTATTATATACATTATTATATACATTTATTGGAATATGTATGTATTAATCATGTTATTATTCTTTAATGAAGGTTTCGAAAAAAAGAATAGTTTTAGTTAAAACATTCAGATATCGTGGGAGATTTAAATTTCACACAGTTTTCCTATTTTAGGCGGTTTTTAAATATTGCTCGATTAAACTATCTTAAATCTCCTATTCCCGTTTTAAGCAAATATTTCTAAAGTGATAAAGGATCGCTCCCGGGGGGTCTTAGTGGGGTGGGTCCGACCGGGAAGGATGGCCTTATAATGCCAAGGCAATATTTCACAGTTATACATATATCATTTCCCTATTATATGCAGGTATGTATTAACTTTATTTTGTTTAAGGAGGGTACGAAAAAAAGGGGTTTTTAGTAGGGTGGATTTGCTGGTTAAATTGAACAATCTTTCAAATGATGAGTTCTTGACCAAGTGCAGCTTATTAATTTGTGTGGAAAAACAGGAGGACTACACACTAAGTATAAACTGGACATAAACTATAGTTGTTGGCTTTACAATAACAATCTTTTGTAAGAAATAACACTCCACGTTGCAAACTGTTTAAAGAAAACTTACAATTCTGTCTCTTTCTCTGGTGTATCAGATTTCTTTGCAACCTGATCTAGTTGCTTTTGCTCTAACAGCTAGATATGTTTATAAACCACCAAATTTATTGATGTTTATAGTTACTACTCCGTTCCTGTGGGTCGTTGTGAAGAACAAATAAAATTACTGAATCCATTACTAAATAAATGAGTATTTTTTTTTAAACTGTGCTACTATCGAAGTCAGATAGCGATATTCGAATCTGTTCTGTTTTTGTGTCTTGTTATTTAATTTTTTTTTTTTATTTTGATGTAGAATTAATAATTTTTTTTTCATGCTTGCATAATTTTATTTATATTAGTAGCCTCAGATTTAGATTATCGTATTGTTTTTTGTTATTATGCATGTAGCATTACGAAATTTATCTATTTTTCAGGATGTTACATATTTGAAACAATTAATTCTTTGCCATTTACAATAAAATATGGTAATGGAGGCATTACTTTACTGTATTTCTCGAATTTACTTTATTGTATCTTTTGACATTACTTTACTGTATTTCTTGCTTATTCATACTTTTCACTGAGTATCTTATTCTTATTTTCTTTAATTCGATTTTTTATTATTTAAAAAAAAAATTCACATATTTTTACAAAAACAACAAATAATGTTTGTATTTTATACCTTAAGTTTTTGTCTCTATCAAACCAAAGCAAGGATTTATGAGTATTGATGTAAGTCAAATAAAATACTTAAATATTTTAATTATATTATTTAAATTTCTTGAGACAAGGTAATTATTTATTAAATAAATCAAAATTTGTATCCAATTTTGTCTCAACACTTTATTTTTCAGTAGTCCAACGTTTCGGCCATTCTAGCCATCCTCAAGGACATCCTCAATATAATTTCTTCCAAAATTAAATTTAAGTAACAATTAAATAAATACACATTTGCACCTATATACAATATTTAAATTCTAATAAGAGGAGAAAAAAGGCAGTTATCTCACCTCAATTTTTGATTACTTTAATGAAAACTATGTATAATTAATAGTCAAAATTGATGAATCTGCCAAGTGTAGGTTGGGGGAATAAAATATGGCGGCTGTTTCAAAGCGATAAAAATAATTAATTTGTCATTCGGAGCTCTATATCTTTAAAAATACCAACAACAATAGAAAATCTAAGTGAGCATCATTTAAAGTAGAGAAAATTTGCTAAACTGTAAGCTCTAATAGAGCTATTTACGTTCAATAGTTCTCGTGATATACCTTTTTAACAAGCAATATTCCATAAAAATGTTGTACAGAACGTACTGAAAGATCTGTAGTTTGACGTACAGATGTCTATTAGCACTCAAATTAAAGCTAGTTTAATGAGCTATAATGTAGTTTAATACGTTTATCATCACAGGAGTAGTAGTTTTCATAATTGCTAAAATAAATTGATTTATAGTTGTTCGGACAATATTTCATTTATCAAATTTAAATTCATACGCGAATATCATAAAAACTACTATTGCTACGAAGATAAGTGTTATAAACTACCTTATAGTAAGTTAAATTTCCTTTATTTTGAGTGCAGGGAGACATATGTGCATCTCATGGGTCTAGAGATATATTTTTTCAAAAATCAAACATATTATATGAACTACTAGAAATTAACATTTTGTGAATATATTTTGTCAAATATCATAAAAATTAGTACTACTACAAAGATAAACGTTATAAACTATTTTATAGTAAATTTAACTAGCTTTAATTTGAGTGCTAATAGACATCTGTACGTCTTATGGTTTCAGATATAATTTTTTTTCAAAACTCAAACTTATTGTCCGAACAACTATAAATCAATTTATTTTAGGAAATGTCACGAAAACTATTACTCCTACGAAGGTAAAGGACATAAACTACTTTGTAGCTGATTAAACTAACTTTAATTTGAGTGCTAATAGACATCGGTACGTCAAATGGTTTTTGAGATATAGATTTTTCAAAATAAATGCACTAACTACTGATCTTTCAGTACGTCCCATTCAACATTTTGCAAGCAATGAAATGTTGCTTTTTAAAAAGGTATGTCTCGAGAACTATTTAACATAAATACCTCTTTTAGGGCTCATATTTTAGATAATTCGCTCTTCTTTAAATGACGTTCTCTTAGGTTTTCTTGTGTTGTTCCTACTTTTTGAGATATAGAGCTCCGAATGAAAAATTAGTTTTTTTTATAGCTTTGAAACAGCCGCCATTTTTTATTCCCCCTGCTTATACTTGGCAAACCAATCAGTTTTGACTTGTAAATATACATAGTTTTCATTAAAGTAATCAAAAATTGGGGTGAAATGACTGCCTTCTTCTTTTCTTGGACTGTTGTATTAAGATGACAGATTGGCAAAATGCCAATGGGATCCACCGCCAAGGTCGCGCTAATCGATAAGAATAATCCAGTATTATATATCGATATTGATATAGAGTCAGTTAGCCGCGACTGAATATATAATGTATCTATCAGTAGAGGAGTGGATGCGCAGAGCTCAGTCGCGATGCCACCTTCCAGGCAGCTGCATCGAGAGCTCCTGAGTCTACGGGGGAAGGCCGGCTACCAGCTTTCGGCAGCTCACGATGTAGGTCAGTGTGTATATAATATGTTTATATGTATATATATATATATATATACGTATAATAAATTACAATAGTATAAACTTTTTTTATTAAAATTTTGTGCATCAGTAATGGAATTTATAATTAAAAATTAATCAAGAAATAAATATAATGTGGCGTTATTATAGGAAAAATATTAACATATTTTATTTGTATTTGGAAAATTTTAATAAATTTATTGTTTTATACTATTATTTAGCTTTTTTTTAAAATTTTATATTTGTTACATCCTATACCCGACTAAATAGTAGAATATCACTAGAAGTTTGCCCGGTTGTTAAATATAAAGGTGTTATTTTTCTTCATTACAAATTTCATGTACAGAAATAATGAAATTTTGAAATAAAAATTAATCGAGAAATAAATTAAGAGATTACACGTTGCATTGTCATAAAATAAAAGTAATAAAATTTTATTTTATGTGATTTTTTGTATCTCTTGTGAAGTTCTTTTATGTCGTCCTCAAATAAAATCAAGCAAAATAAGCAGAAGCAAAATTATAATAAATTTAGAGTTAAAAATTGTATACTTGAATTAACTAAACTTAAAAGTTAAAGCTCACGTTCTAGTTTGGAAAATCTTAAGGTTCTATGATTTATTTATATATTTTTTTTATCAAAAGCTTTTATAATTCAAAGATACATTTCACATACATACAAGGATAATCGGAATATTGTTGGCGAAATTTTGAAAACATAAACGTGACACTTTTACTTATGAATTCTTTCAGTATTTTAACAAGAATGGTTTCGAAAATCAGTATTTTATACTTTTTTTATTTTTAACATACTATAATACGAAAAGAATAGTATTAGTATTAACATATAATTATGGAAAAATGTTTTTTATTGAAATGTACGATATTAAAATATTATACGTACTCCACCGGTATTTTTAACTAGAATATTATCGGAAATCTCAATTTTTTTATTTATTTATTTTTTTTAATACACTATAAATGTAGAAAATAGTGTTAACATAAACATATAATCAAGGAGTTTATTTATTAGAATGTGACCGAATTCAAATATTGCATTAAACATGTACATGTTTGATATTTTTCAATGAGGATTGCTCGAGGATTATTCCGCAGAGGTTTGGCAATGCATACCACACTACACGTCCTTGACTGGAGTATTTACTGCCATTGATAAAGTCAGTTTTTATTAAAAAAAATTCTTTGAACTTTTTTGCTCAAAATTTACTTATAAAGTTGTGTTTAACGTTATATTTTATATATAATTATGTATGTATTTATTGTAATACACTATAAAATACTAAGAATAATATATATATATAAGAATAGTATGAACATATATTTAAGGATAAAAAGGTTATTCATTTATTTATTTGTCTTTACGGATAGCCTCCTCCCCCCATACAAATAGAGTTGGCCTGTACTCAAAATAATTATAAATTATTTAAAATATTCCAAAAAATAATTAAAAAATATAAGTAAGCTAAATTATATTTATTGAAGTGCACAGAATACAAATATTGTATTCAAAGTGTACATTCATAATAAATTTTATACCATAATTGCTTGTGTTATTCTGCAGAGGTTAAGAATGCATTCGACACTATGCGTTCTTTGCTGCAATATTTACTATCATTGATAAAGTCTTTTTTTATGTAGAAAATTCTCTGAATTTTTATACGCAATAATGTGTTGAAAATCTTTTTTTTTTTTTACAATATAAAATTTTCACTTATACTTTTATTTCTCAGTTAGTATAATTAAAAAGAAAAAATAGGACAAAATTTGTTTTATTTTGCAAATGATACTTTAAAAAAATGTAATTTAATAAAATTTTATGTTAAATCAAGTATATATTTGAACATTAAGAGGCCTTGATTTTTTTTTATTATGATTGTATTTTTTATAGACGCTTGAATGACGTATCCTTTATTGAATCGTAAACATAGTTAATCGTGAATTCGTCGAGAAGAAAGCCGATTTCAAATTCGTAATTTTTAATCATCAAATTCGTAATTTTAATCATTACTCTTGTACATAGTAGTAGTACACATCAAACAATATTTCTACCTACATTTTGAGCAAATGGCTAATTATTTAAAAACAATATATACATTAAAATATGATGGAATATTTTTAGTGAAGTTGCAGTAGGAATTCTTACATATATAAATAATGTTGAGTTGGAGGACTGTTTCATAACAGGTTGCGCTGAGCCGGGAGGAAAAGAGAAACACGTGGGCATTTTAAATGCGAAAACAAATTACCTCAAAGGAACATTATCGGATTTAGTGGTTTTCTTTCTTCTTTATTTTTTCTCGTTATTTAATGTTTTATTTTTATTTTTTACTTACTTATTACAAAACAAAATTAAATATTTTTAATTCATCCCAATCATTCACGTTTAATTTAAATTTTATAAAAGGAATATGGCCTGGTAAAAAATACCTCAAACAGTAATTATTCATTAAGTAACTATTCAACGTATTGCCCCACTTTGCAAGGATTGCTGAATGAATGTAAACACAAAAATGAACTGTAAAGTTGGGCGAAACGTCGGCTCACATTAAATACTTTAATTTCTATTTTAGTTTTTTTTTTTAAAGCACCTTGGACATCTTCCTTTTATATATTGCACAGGGTCAACCAAAAATCTGTCAGTAATTTGATTTTTGTACTACTTATCGTTTTTGAGCTGACTGTTCGCGTAAACAAATACCACATTGCTAAACTTAACATTTACTTCAATTCCAGGGACCTCAAACTGTGTCGAAAACTCAATTCGAATTTTTTCAAAATTGGAATAAATTCTTTAAAGAAGTTCAACATCAATTTCAAGCAATTTTAAAGCCGCAGAGCTATAAGAAAGATCTTCATTAAAATTATTAAAAAAAAAAAAATTAAAGTTTATTTCTGTCGATAACTCTATTCGATTTTTTTCTTAAAAAATGGAATATATTCTCTAAAGAAGTTCAACATCAATTTCAGGCACCTTAAAAGCCGTAAAGCTATAAGAAAGATTTTCATAAAAAAAAAAAAAAAAAAAAATGTGTATTTCCGTCGAAAACTCGAATTCGAACCTTTTCGGTCTAGTACTATATATTTCATATATACGTAAGTTAAAGTAAAAAAATTGGCATAAATTCTCTGAAGAAGCTCAACATCGATTTGAAGAAATTTTTAAGCCACAAAGCTATTATAGTACAAGAAGAAAAAAAGGCAGTTGTCTCACCCCAATGTTTGATTACTTTAATGAAAACTATGTATAATTAATAATCAAAACTGATATATGTAGGGGGAATAAAAAATGGTGGCTGTTTCGAAACCTTAAAAAACAGGAATTTCTATAATATCTTAGAACTACCAACAACACTAAAAAATCTAAAAGAACAGTATTCAAAGGAGGGTAAATTTGCTGAAATTTTAGCCCTAATAGAGCTACTTACGTCCAATATTTCTTGAGATATACCTTTTTAAAAATCAACATTTCTTAAAAAAATACTGAAAGATTAGTATTAGTTAATTTATTTTGAGAAATCAATATATCTGGAACCATGAGACATACAGATGTCTATTAGCACTCAAATTAAAGCTAGTTTAACGCACTATGAAGTAGTTTATGACCATTACCTTCGTAGGAATAGTAGTTTTCATGATATTTCCTAAAAAAATTGATTTATAGGTGTTCGGACAATAAAAGTTTGAGTTTTGAAAAACTTTATTTCAGAAACCATGGGACGTACAGATGTCTGCCAGCACTCAAATTAAAGCTAGTTAAATTGACCAAAATAGTTTAGAACGTTTATCTTTGTAGGAGTAAGTAGTTTTTATTATATTTGACATAATAAATTCACAACCTGTTAATTTCTAGTAGCTCATATAAAATGTTTGATTTTTGAAAAAATATATCTCTAGACCCATAAGACGCACAGTGTCTGCCAACACTCAAAATAAAGGAAATTTAACTTACTATAAAGTGGTTTATGACACTTATATTTGTAGGGGTAGTAGTTTTTATGATATTCGCATATAAATATTAATTAGGGAAATGAAAATTTGTCCTAACAATCAATTTATTTTAGCAAATATCATGAAAACTACTACTCCTACGACGATAATCGTATGAAACTACTTCATAGCTCATTAAACTAGCTTTAATTTGAGTGCTAACAGACATCTGTACGCCGAATGGTTTTTGAGATATAGATTTTTCAAAATAAATTCACTAACTACTGATCTTTCTGTACTTTATGTACATTTTTATGAATTATTGCTTTTTTAAAAAGTTATATCACGAGATCTATTGTACGTAAATAGCTCTATTAGGACTTATAGTTTAGCAAATATTCTCTACTTTAAATGATGCTATCTTAGATTTTCTATTGTTGTTAGTTTTAAAGATATAGAGTTCCGAATGAAAATTTAATTATTTTTATCGTTTTTAAAAATCCGCCATTTTTTATTCCCCCTACGTATACTTGGCAGACTCATCAATTTTGACTAGTAATTATACATAGTTTTCATTAACTTAATCAGAAATTGGGGTGAAATTCCTCTTGGGCTCTTGTACTATATCGGAAAGAGCAGAAGTAAAACTTTATTTCAACAAAAATTTCAGTCACGAGGTTAACATATAAGACCATGGATAGTCTGTTAGCTCTCTTTAATTCGAATAAAATGAACATATGAAGAGTTATCTATATATTCACGGTATATTTCCATTTATATAAAATTTTTCGAAAATTATGTGTTTCGATCAAAAATATGTGTTAAAAATTTTAATTGAATATGCGAGTACCTTAACGTTATCTAAAACAAATGAAAGGCACTTAAGATAATTTATTAGACGGTGAAAAAACACACACCTCTCTTCAGTAACCATTAGCATTGACAGTGTACATGACTGAGAATAACTAGTATTTATTTTGTAAATTTAGTTATGGTTTCACTTAACCTATTGCGATAGGTTGGGACTTGTTTCATATTCTTGTTAGTTGTACGAACAGCATCCGAAACAAGGTTTTCTGATATTACAAGTAAGTTCAGAAACTGCAGTACACTTATTCATGGTGTGAGCAAGTAAAAAGTGAGACGTTTAACTTCAAAACCAGTTTCATCTATATTTTTTTTAAATGCATTTTTTTTTCTATTTTCCGTATTTTCTCGATACACTACATCATACTGCCAAGCGGCAACGAGGAGAACCAACTCCTTCCCCATGCGTTCAAAGTGATGCCTTTGTTGCAATACTCAGTTCCATTTTAATCAAGGATGGATTCACCGGCGCGGTTTAGGATTTATTGTTCTCTTGTCTGTTGGTTTTGATTTCCTTTTCATATTTTCACCTTCATACATGACTGAAAACTGCTCGTCGATTTCGACTGTTACAATATTTACTAGACAGACGGTCTAAATTGCCAATCCATTACAAAAGACTAATTTAAGGCCTATCTGAATATACGGATTTGAGCATTGGGGCTCCACTAAACCATCGAATTCCTCCCGAATCCAATCCTTACAGTCCCAAATTCTTCGTAAAATCCTTAATGCTCCTTACTTTGTCACAAATCAAGTCATCCATCAGGACTTCAATGTCTCATATGTTGCCGATTTGGCCAGAACCAGATACCAATCCTTCCATGATAAACTTCCCTACCACCCTTGTTTGTATGCACTTGCTTCTCCTGGCTTCTCCTTCATTACCTGATAATCCCCTAAGCGTCTGAAACGAAGATGGACTTTCTTCGAGGTCTTCTTCTCTAGAAATGTTATTGGAGTTCTATCAATGGTTAGATTCTCCACATGTTTGAATTATGCCACCTACAGCAAATTTACTTGTATATATTTTTATACAGTTGTAAATAACAATAAATAAATTATTAAACAAAAAAAAATATTTTCACCTTTAAAAATAAAAGAGTACCCATATTTGGAAATGATAGTGAAGTTCGGGGTGAGGCGAACTATCTCAAAGATGTAGGTACATTTCAACCGCTTACAAATAAAAATAGGAAAATTTCACAAGTCTCCCGCGAAGTTGTCAGATTTTTTTTTTTCGGCCAAGACTCCCATTGGAGTCCTATACTGCCTAACCATGGTTGGGGGTCAAAGTTTTTCATTTTGTGGGACCCCCACGCAATGAAAAAAGTCGACGTCCCAGTCCGGATTCGAATCGGCACCGCCAATAGACATCAAATTGGTAAGACTGTGTCTTAACCACTGAGCTATGGGCGGCCCTTGTCAGATGTTGACAATCTTTTAAAGAAACATTTTGGACCCGATTGGAAAAACGTGGATTCCTTTGAGTATTACAAAAATGTGGTTGCCGAATGTTACAGTGAGCTTGATAAGTATGAGAATGAAAGGTGCATTTCGGCTTACTGAAGCATTTCAGGAGCAGGGGTATTTCCCAAAACACCAAGATACAGCTGCATAAGACCAGTTCTCACTTACGCCTCCGAATGCTGGACATTACCCAGTTTACAGGAAGCCTTTCCGCTAAGGTTCCAGAGAAACCAGAGAATATAGAGGACAATTTATGGTCCGGTTTGTGCTGCTCGAATCTGGAGAATGGGAACCAATGCTGAACTGGCAGGACTCTACAGGAACTCGGGTAATGTAAGGGTGATCGAAGTGGGATGGCTTCGGTGGGCAGGCCATGTAAAAAGAATGACCCAGGAATAAAACGTTAAAATAAATCGATACGCGAGTGTGTGAGTGTAAAATCAACATCATTTTTATTTTCTGAATCTTAGAAAACACACAAGGACCCTAATATGTTAGAAATCAGAAAAGTGATATACAATAGGAATATGGTCCGGGTGTGGGAAAAAAAAGAAAGTAATAATTAAACTATTTAATATTGGAAGATATTGACAATCTTATATAGACAATAATAATTAAACTATTTAATATTGGAAGAAGATAGTTGACCATATGAAGTACATTGTAGGAAGATAGTCCGGGTGGCGGTCAATAAATGTACCAAAATAGTTGGAAAAAACTATTTATTGTTAACCAACGTCTCGTCCCACTTCACAGGACTTCATCAGGGCTGTTTGAATTGAAACAACAATGAAAATTGGAATTGTCAATTGTCACAATAAATAATTTTTTTCTAATGTTTTTGTATTTTATTCACCACCAGATATCTTCTAAGATCTACTTTATAGGGTCAACTATCTTCTTCCAATATTAAATAGTTTAATTATCAGACTTCACTCAGACTATATTCCAATTGTAAATTTAATTAATTATAAATGACTGTACAGTAATGAATTCTTGGAAATGATTGTATTGAAGTAGAAGTCAAAGGCTTCTGGTTTTTGAGAATCATTCATAGACGTGTTGATAAGAATTTTTATTTGATAAATTAGGAAAAGGTCCTCAAAACTGTGATCGCATAACATCACGTGTCAATTATGCCCGCCTAATTCAACCTGTATTACAAGAGCTACGTAGAAAAAAAAAGTTATTTCACTTAATCTTTTTCTTATTTTAAAGAAAACTACGGATTACTAGCCAAAATTGATGAATCTGCCAAGTATAGTTATGGGGAGTACAACTAGAATTCTATAACATTGTTTACTCTAATCTGACTATTAAATCAAATTAACGATATATCGCCATAGATTTTAAAGGAAATCTTTTTTTATCCGACTGTGGTATCCAGTGCCAGTGAATTTAGGTATATACCTAGAAACTCATATGCAGTGAATGTCTTTCGATTTTTCCTTAAGTTTTCTATGAAGTAAAACGTGTACACATTTAAAGTTTCCATTTTCTATCTGTATTCTCCTATGAACTGTAGGTTTTTGAAGAATATTTTTTTTTTATCATTAGTCAACACTCATTTTTTGTTATAAAATAAATCAAATTTTTAACTGAACTATACAGCAGGAATAGTAAATAGTCCTAAAAAGTATGTATTGATCTATTTCAATACATAAATAAACTTCCACCAGAAGTTCATTTATATATAAAAAAGACTATAATTTCCCCTTTTTTTTCATTCAGTATCATAAAAAAAAAAAAACAATAGTTTCAATAAAAGAACAACTTTCCAAATATTTAAACGCTAACAGTAAATGTCCTTAAAAAATAGGAATTGAGCTATTTCAATATCTGAATAAACTTCTGCCGAAAATTCATTCATATAAAAAAAAAAAAAAATATTTCTCTCATTTTCTCTTCTGTGTCGTGAAAAAAATATATTAAAAGTGTTGGGGCGAGGGTTTTATCGCAAATGAAAACAATTGTCTTCCCCTGAGTGAATTTTCACTGGTTTTGGTAACTAAAACGGAGGACCTGAAATGAATATAAAAAAAAATCAAAGAATAATAGATAAAAAAAATATATAAATAAAAAAATCTTCCAAAGGATATATACAATATAACAAATATATTTGCATTTATATGTACAAACTAAAATAATTTTCCTTATACAAAAAAAATAATACTTTAGTTCGTGACAAGAAAAGAAATAAGGCAACAAACAAACAGAAAAATATGAAGCTCTATGCCTGAAAAAGAGAAAAAAAAGTCACTCATTACAATCTAATAATTATATTACTATATTACAATAATTATTTTATTAGTTTCAGTTTTATATTATTGGAAATATTTTTCAAAATTTTTTTTTTATTTACATTTTACTTCCAATTGGTTTTTTAATTTTTTGTTGATTATAAGTTAATTTTTTAGTTATTTAATCCACACGTTGTTTTGTATTTTTTTTAAATTTATATAAAAAAAAAGTGTTACGTAAATCACAGACTACAGAAGTTTGTTGTTGTAGTACGCATATAGACTTCGTTCGTCACGTAAACAACATTTCGAGCTGCAATGGGGGATTAAGGACTGTCTGTATACAGACTGATAAATTCTTTTTTTTCCAATCCCTCTAGATCCGAAAAAACCTTCTATAGTCTATGAGTTAGGTAACAATTTTTTTTTATATAAATTAAAAAATACAAAACAACGTGTGGTTTAAATACCTAATAAAATAATTTATAATAAAAAAAAAAGAAAATGAACTTTTGAGCTTTAACAAGAAGTTTTGTACAGTAAATTTGTAAACAATTTGGGCCCTGATAGAACCCTTTACGCTCGATTAATGAATTTAAGACATGAAAATCACCAAGATTACTTATTAATAACCAACTTGTTTGGTTAAAAAAAAATTGGTGTTGGAAAAACAGTTTATCGGAAAATATTGAACGTATATAGTCACTGCTAGGGCTCAATTATAAATTCGTTAAATAGTCAATCGAGTAGTTGTAATGATTCTTTGAGGTTATTTCGATAAAAATATAGATTTTGAAAAATTGCATCTCGGAAATTATTGAACATTATTCTATAAAATGAAGCTTGGTAAAATCTCTTGACTTATAATGATTTTTTTATTTATTTATTGCTATTTACAACTGTACATTCATATGTATACATCCAGTATATTTGATTTTAGTTTATAATGGAGTGACACAGGCGTGTAGATAAACCTACCAATGGGTAGTTACATTAGCAGGTCTCGTGTCTCAGCTTCTTTTCAGGCGCCCAGGATTGTCAAGAATTGAAGAGGAAGCAAGTTAAAGACTAGTGAGTTTGGGTGGTTAGAGTTTATAACGGAAGGGATGATATCTGGCTTTCCAGTCTTTTGTGAGAATTCCAGGCTATTCGTTTTTGCAGATGTAGTCCAGAGTAGCGGATCTGTTCTACAAGGGTAAGAACAACATTGAACGATATTTTAATGGTAAAGTTTCATCATCCTGTTTTTCGAACCTTTTTACATAACAATGCATTTAAAGAAATTAATTTACTTTTACTTCTAGGTACAGCTAAATTTTAAGCTATTTTTACTATACTATAATGTTTCTACCACAATATATTAGATTATTTATTTCCTTGTACTATAGTAAATAGTAGTAATGGATTATTTATATTATTATATTGTATTAAACGCTACAATTCAGGTTTTTCCTTGTAATTTCAGGTAGTGAATAAAATTTGTTATGCGGAACACTTAAAAAAAAAAACAAGAGCAAGCACAACCCGAGTCAAAACTAAGACTATAATATTTAACAAATTATATTTCCAATCACTTTTTTAAACGTTACTTGGTATTTGTGTTTGATTGCTAATAGTTGTATATCGAGTAACCTCTCTACAAAGGACATTCATGCTAAGCAATATTTTGTCTTTTAATGAGGCGCGTCCTTAAATTTGAGGTTTTCTATAATATAAATCCTGAACTTCATATATATTGAGTAAAATAAAAGAAATTTATGTTGGATTATGATTGTTGGCCGTATGTAGCAGATTGTAGGAAGATAGTCTGGGTGGTGGTCAATGAAGGAACGAAATTTTACCTTTATTGACTGCCAGTCGAAGTATCATTATAAAATTATTTCAATTAAACAAATAAGAAATTTCAAAAATGAGTTTACAACATACTAAAATACAAAAATAGATTTTAAATTAATACGAATTGAAGCGCCCCCTCACTTCTGAACAAAAATGCATGATGCCATCTAGTGGCAAAGATAAGCGATAGGAAGTCTGGGCAGCCATCTTGGTCCCCAAAACAAAGGGGTTAGTACCAATCGAGAAGCCATCCTGACCTGGACATGAGAAGAAGAGTACAGAACTCTTCAAGAAGGTCTCTTCTCATAATGATGAGAGAGTAAATCCTTAGACTCAGGCGAGAGAGGCGGCAGCGGCAGGAGGATGAGAAGAGAGGACCCTTCTTCCATAATCACATTCACATCACAACCAACCATCAAGCTCCATATAATCAACCAAGTAAACTGTAATACCTTCATCAATTAATGTAATAAAACCAAATTTACAACTAACCAACTAACATATATTGTAACTATTTTGCTCAAACCTTACAACAAATTGTTTCAGAAAACTTTAAGAGAATAGAGGTTATTTCATTTTAAACCCATATGATATCAAGTTATTTAAATACAGTCCACTCCATCATTACCAGTAAACAATAAGTAATTCCTTTATTTAAACCAGCTTACCAGTACAATAATTAATTTGGGTAATATCCCCCAATTTTTACTCCGGGGAATACCTAAATTAAACAGCTACCATTGTGGTTCCTTCACAAGATGCTATGTATTTTGATTCATAAGTTATCTTTAAGTATTTTATTATACATTATTAAATTTTAATAAATAAATTTTAAAATGTTATTGGCCGAAACGTCAACTATTTAAACCCAACCTAGTTTTTTTTCTTATAGTGATAAATACAGGTTTATTTTGATTGTAATATATTAACTTGGGCATAGTAGGTCTGCAAAGCTTTATAAATCTACGTGAGGGTGTGAAACTAATATTAAGATTATCCTGGATGGCCGAAACGTTGCACATGTAATTATGTTTTAATAAAGAAGGTTAAGACTATCTGGATTATACTGGCAGTCTCGAACAAGGTAATAAATATATATGTATTAGAGAAACAGTAGAGGGCATCACCCTATTCCTCATATTCCATCCTTATCCCTAAACAATCCAATACAATTCCATCAATACGTTAAAAACCTTGGTGTCACTATAATCCAAATTCCCTCCTGGAAAAACTACGTTTCCGATATTTCCCGTCCTACCTTCTCCATCCTTAAGTTTAAATTATCTTCGTCACCTTCCTTCCTGAAACTCGTACACTTCTGGTTACTTCTTTAATATTCCCCCACTTTGATTATTGCTTGTGACTTACGCAGGTGTCTGGAGATCTCGAAGCAAAATTAAAACGGTTAATTAATTGCTTTGTATGATTCATCTTCGTTCCCCAGGGACGCCTCTGCCACCCGATTGTATGAAGAATTGAAGTGGCTTTACTTACCTTTCGTCGTAAATATTTTCTTGCTTCCTTCCTCTACCAAATTATCCAATCCCGCCGTCCATCATACATCTCTGATATCCTTCAATTTAAATCCTCAGTACATTCCCGCAATACCCGCTCACGGCCTTCAGACTTATATGTAACTGCCCATTTGCAGTCAACCGCAGCCTGTGGTAGATTTTTCCTCATCCTTTCCTCTTCCCTATGGAATTCTATTCCCTCCTTCATTCGTAGTTCTAATACGCTTCTAACGTTCAAATACCGTATCTTTGACTACCTTCTGTTCACCCGATTCCGGAAGAATAACAATTGAAAGATTCAAACAAGGTTTATATATTTTCTGTATTTAATGCTTCAGATTTTCTTTTATAACTGTAGATATGTATATTAGCAGAAATTGTTATTTTGAGTTTAATTGTATTTGATTTTTTATCGTTTTTTCCCTTTTATTTATTATCAGAATTTAGTCATCTTATGTTTTATGATATGATATATAGTTTTATTTTATTTGTTCTATTTTTATTTTATATATTCTGTTAATTATTGTTATTCATTTTTATCTTTTCGAATCCACTGTTTAGTTATATTTTATGACGTTTTATTATTTCATTTTTAATTTGTACTTTACTCTAAGGGTTTAAAGCCTAATTTTGACGCCTGTATATTATTCTAAAGGGATCAATTCGACAATAAATAAAGAACATTATTATTATTAACCCGGAGAGGTGTAGCCTTGAGCAGTTTGCTCATATTGGGAAATAAACAGTATTTCATCTGATTTGTTTATTCTTTTGTTCACCTTCCGTTAGCCCTTTGATGTTGTTATTGCCCTTTGTTTATGTTATGCCTCCTTTTGTCTTCCTACCAAAACTCAATTCAGCTTTGCTCTGCCCTCTTCCCAATAGTAAGAATTCCCTTACCAGTACACTACTAACATGACATCTCTTTATCTCATTTGAGATAAAACATCTCTGTTCGCGGTTGTAATCATCAAGAACGTCTTTTGGCCTGGGGACAACATCAAACCTTACATCCAGAAAATTGGAATGATTTGTTTAAGTTCCTAAAGGAGAACAACCTGTACCAAGAAATGTAACCACGAAATCCAGAATACGGTGCCTCTAACCCTGTAGTTGTATACGGCACCTAAAAATTAAGCAAATAAATAATTTATCTCATTTGAGCATTTTGCTTACCTGGACATCTACTGCGTTTCTTATTTTAAATCCTATTCGGCTCAGAAGATCTTAGATCTTTTACGAAATTTGGATTCTTCTACCCTTGATGGAAGAACTATAATTTACAATTTAAAATTGTATTGATGTACTGCTCGGGAGTCCTTCTTGATGTAGAACAGGCTTTTGATCGAGTCTGCCACCCAGGACTGCTATACAAGATCCGTAAATTCCTACCCCCTACATATTATCTCATTATCCGTTCTTATCTCTCAGACAGGTTATTTCAAATAAATCAAGTAAATTTCAAAAAAGCGCTTATTCATCCCTGTTTCTTCAGTCTCCTGGCGGACCTCAGGGTAGTAACCTTCGTCCTATCCTTTATACAGTTTTTACAGCTGACATCCCAACCCATCCTAACACTATTTTCACCACGTATGCCGATAACACAAGCCTATTGTCAGTGAATAATGATCCTTCCATTGTTTTCCAATCCCTCCAATGCCACTTCACCAGCCTTGAAGAATGGTGCCAAAACTGGAGGATTCCTCCCGAATCCAATCCTTACAGTCCAAAATCCTTCGTAAAATCCTTAATGCTCCTTACTTTTTCAGAAACCAAATCATCCATCAGGACCTCAATGTCCCCTATGTTGCCGATTTGGTCAGAATGAGATATCAATCCTTCCATTTCAAACTCCTTAAACACTCAAACCCATTAGTTTCTAATCTTGCTTCCTCTTTTATTCCGGACTATCCTCCGAGGCGTCTGAAAAGAAGATGGCCTCGAGACCTTATATTGTAAAAATGTTTTTAGAGTGCTACCATTGGGTAGTGTGCATGTTTCTACCATACCATTATGATTTCCTCGAATTTACTTGATGTATTTATGTACAGTTGTAAATATCAATAAATAAATTTACAAAAAAACAGTTTTTTTTTCTCTACGCTGATTATTATTTTCAGAATAGACTGTAGCCAATAGATTACATCAGCGTATTTAAATTCTGTTACTGGTAAATAAGGAAAAATCATAAATTTCTTAACAAGTTGTATTTATATGCAAAAATGCATTTAATGGCATACCAAGGTTAGGTTCTAATTCGGCTTCTTTTGTAAGGATCATTACTGGTCTGTTTGTTTATTTTAAATTATTATAGCTGGTAGGAAAATGGCTCCAATTGAAGGGCTTAGTGTTATTCAACTTTTTTATTTATGTTGAGTGATTTGAATAAAATTAGTTAGCACTTAGCACTATTTTAAGGGGATTACTGTCAGCCAGAATGAAAGTCATCATTAAAAAGCCTCTGACTTGAATCATGAAGATCGTTTGTTATCAGACTGACATTTACTTGTAAATTGCTTATCAATCAGTAAGGATCTTATGCAATATTTTTTTCGATTCATAAAAAAACAGGACCTTTTCTTGGCAATTATTTTGGTATTTGCCTGCTAAACAAAATGAAACGCGCTTGAAGGTGATTATCTGATTTCAAAATTTTTCAATTATCCATCAGTATTTTTTTTTGTTTAGTAATTTATTTATTGTTATTTACAACTGTATACATATATACACATCAAGTAAATTACCTGTAAGTTATATTATGACATGATAAAAACATGTGGAGAATCTACCCATTGATAGAACTCCAAAAACATTTCTAAAGTAGATCTCGAGGCCATCCTCTTTTCAGACACCTAGGAGGATTATTAGGTAGTGAAGGAGAAGCCAGGTTAGAAACGAGTTGGTTTGGGTGGTTGGGAAGTTTATTATGGAAGGATTGGTATCTGGTTCTGGCCAAATCGGCAACATAGGGGACATTGAGGTCCTGATGGATGATTTGATTTGTGACAAAGTAAGGAGCATTAAGGATTTTACGAAGGATTTTGAACTGTACGGATTGGATTCGGGAGGTATTCGATGGTTCAGTGGAGCCCCATAGCTCAAATCCGTATATCCAGATAGGCCTTATAATAGTCTTGTAGATCAGTCTTTTGTAATGAATTGAAAGTTTGAACCGATTGTCTAGTAAATGTTGTAATAGTCGAAATCGACGTGCAGTTTCCTGTCTTTTCAGTCTTGTGTGAGGATTCCAGGTTAGTCATTTGTCTAGATGTAGTCCAAGGTAGCGGATCTGTTCAACAGGAGTAAGGGCAACATTATTGAAGTATACTGTAGGGCAGTCAGTAGGTTTGCGACGTAGGGTAAAGGTAATTTGATGGGATTTGTTGGAATTTATTTTAATCCTCCAAACAACAACTAGAAATCAATTTACTTTAGCTAGTGGCATGTGAACAACTAATTCTACGATCATAAACGATCTAGAAATCTTGTTTATTTGTTTTGGCTAATATCAAGAAACCTACTTTTCCAAAAAAGGTAAACATCATAAATTACTTATTAGCACTTTACACTAGCTTTAATTTGAGTGCTAATAATAGACATCCTTACGTCTCATGGTCCCTGAGATAAAGATTTCCCTGAGTAAATTAACTAACTAAAGATTTTTCGATATGAAATATTGCTTTTTAAAAAACTATATATATCGTGAACCAGTAAGCGTATTAGAGCTTATAGTTTAGAAAATTCACTCTACTTTAAATGGTGTTCTATTAGGTTTTTTAGTGTCTTCCGTAGTTTTAAAGATTTGGAGCTCTGAAAAAAGAATATATATATTTCGTTCTCGAAAAGCCGCTATTTTACTATTCTCCCCAACTATACTTGACGGGGTCATCAAATATTGACTGGTAATTATACATTGTTTTTATTAAAGTAATAAAAACTTGGTGTGAAATAAATGCCTTTTTTCTCCTCTTGGGGTCTTAAATAATTAGGAGTTGTTGCTTAAAGTAAAAGAGCCGGGAAGAAAAAAAAGGCAGTTATCTCACCCCAATTTTTGATTATTTTAATGAAAACTATGCATAAGTACTAGTCAAAACTGATGAGTCTGCCAAGTATAGGTAGGGGGAATAAAAAATGGCGGCTGTTTCAAAACCTTAAAAAACCATTAGTTTCTCATTCGGAGCTCTATATCTTAAAAACTACCAATATAACAAGAAAATCCAAGAAACGATAAGACTTACAGATGTTAGTCAGAACTTAAATTAAAGCTAGTTAAATTTACCAAAAAACCTTTATCTTTGTATGAGTAGTAGTTTTTATAATATCTGACAAAATAAATTTACAAAACTTTAATTTCTAGTTGTTCCGATAAAATGTTTGATTTTTGAAAAAATGTATGTCTAGAACCATAAGACGTACATATGTCTGTCAGCACTCAAAATAAAGGAAATTTAACTTACTATAAAGTAGTTAATGTCACATATTTTCGTAGGGTTAGCAGTTTTTAAGATATATAAATATAAATTTGGCACAGGAAAATTTCTCCGAACAACTATAAATCAATTTATTTTAGTAAATATCATGAAACCTAATTTTCTAAAGAAGGTAAACGTCATAAAATACTTATAGCACATTACACTAGCTTTAATTCGAGTGCTAATGGACATCTGTACGTCGAATGGTTTTTGAGATATAGATTTCTCAAAATAAATTCACTAACTACTAATCTTTCAGTATTTTTTTAAGAAATGTTTCTTTTTAAAAAGCTATATCTCGAGAACTATTGGACGTAAATAGCTCTATTAGGGCTCATATTTTAGCAAATTTACTCTTCTTTAAATGACGTTCTTTTAGGTTTTCTTGTGCTGTTCCCATTTTTGAAGATAAAGAGTTTTGAAATTTTTTTTATTGTTTTGAAACAGCCACCATTTTGTATTCCTCCTACCTATACTTGGCAGACTCATCAATTTTGACTAGTAATTATACATAGTTTTCATTAATGTAATCAAAAATTTGGGTGAAATAACTGCCTATTTTTCTTCCCGGCTCTTGTACTATTATAAACCTAAAAATGTATGGAGCCATTTTTGAAAACTGCCCTATGCATCACCATTGAGTGGTACACTTTCCACTATCGTCTTTTTCGAACAATGTTGGATCACAGTTGATGAAATTAATTTACAATTACTGGTAATTTTAATAGACTAAAAAATTATTTTTTTATTCTTTGTAGTGTCACCGAGTACCCAGTTAATTCAGTAAAATAACCTTGTTTATTAAGTATAATACTCAAAGTAATTTTTGCATTTTATTAAAATGCAAGACATAACTAGCCTATTGGAATAAGTTATTCAACTAATCCAAGGTTTTCGTATTAAACCATTATTATTTGTTAAAAGTGTAAAGTGCTTGGAAGTTTATTCGTTCTGGGAAATCCTCTTTTTAGATGTTCTTAAGGTAAAAGTAAGCCTTAAAGTGGAATAATGGTTAAGAAGAAGCACTTAATAAAAAAAGACGTAAAAGAGAACTATCGTTTTTTTTCTTTTCGGCTGGTTCACCTTGACGACGGATGAAGAACTTTTCTTTCGTCTTCTCTTGAATCATTCATTGTTCTGAAGTTTAGAGGAGTTCAATGTATCTTCCAAACATAGCTGCATACATTAAGATAAATATTTTGGAAATATTGAAAACAAAATTCTTTAGTAAACTTTTTACCATCGTGTTCCTCAAACAGTTTTACAGTAGTTTAGTTATGAAGTAGTTTATAATGTTTATCTTCGTAGAAGTAGTAGTTTTCATGAAATTTGCTAAAATAAATTGATTTATAGTTGTTTGGACAAATTTTCATTTGCCAAATTAATATTTATATGCGAATATCATAAAAACTATCCCTACGAAGATAAGTGTCATAAACTACTTTATAGTAAGTTAAATTTCCTTTATTTTGAGTGTTGGCAGACATATTTGCGTCTTATGGATCTAGACATATATTTTTTCAAATATCCAACATTTTATACGAACAACTAGAAATTAGCATTTTGTGAGTTTATTTTGTCATATATCATAAAAACTACTACTCCTACAAAGATAAACATTATTAACTATTTTGTAGTAAATTTAACTAGCTTTAATTTGAGCGCTGGCAGACATCTGTACGTCCAATGATTTCTGAAATGAAGTTTTTCATAAATCAAACTTATTCTTCGAACAACTATAAATCAATTTATTTTAGCAAATATCATGAAAACTAATATTCCTACGAAGGTAAAGGTCATAAACTTCTGACTTAATAGTCCATTAACTAGCTTTAATTTGAGTGCTAATAGACATCTGTACCTCACATAGTTCCTGAAATATAGATTTCTCAAAATAAATTAACTAACTACTCATCTTTCAGTAGATTTTTAAGAAATTTTGCTTTTTATAAAGCTATATCTCGAAAACTATTAGACGTAAATGGCTCTTTTGGTGCTAATATTTCCGCAAATTAACTCTACTTTAAATAATGTTCTCTTAGATTTTCTTGTGTTATTGGTATTTAAGATATAGAGCTCCGAATGAAAAATTAATGTAATTAAGGTTTTGAAACAGCCACCATTTTTTATACCCCCTACTTATACTTGGCAGAACCATGAATTTTGACTAGTAATTATACATAGGTTTCATTAAAGTAATCTAAAATTAGGGTGAGATAACTGCCTTTTTTCTCCTCTTGGTCTCTTGTACTATTACCACCATGTTACGGTCACCCCCGAAATCCTTATTATGTTTTATTTATATTTTTAGTGCATGAAAAATCATTAAATAGAATCAGTAATATATTTGTTTTGTTCTTCTGAAACTGGCAGATCAATTAACACATAAGAACCCAGACAAAAATGTATACTTTTTAAGATACGATTAAAAAATGCTTGGTTTTGTTAATAACATTTTTTCTGACGAAAAAAATCATTCCAGCCTATAATCTTTCAGGAAAATGCCGAACATTTAGCAAAAAGCCACATGACATAGGATGAACGGTATATTAGTGCATAACATAATAACAAATATTTATTTTTATATAGATTATAAAAGAATAAAGTACCTTTTTTATTTTTTAATGCACAATTGGAATAATTTAATCATTTAATAATCGTTTCTATAAAATCCATAATTAATTATAATTTACTTAAGTAAAAATCTATTTATTATTTTTATATAGTACACCAAAGCTCAGTAAAGAGATGTGATGCGGTTTAGCTAATATTGAAAAGTTAATATTCTAACTGGGAACACATTCTACGTAAGCGCCTGTTTCGCGTGAAGATAATCTTTAGGACTTAATGACTCGATGAATGAAATATTCTCCAATGGCATTAGTGCACTAATAATTAATTTAGTTAATATAGTCACTAATTGCTACGACCACTTCGTACTCTGTCATTATTATGTTTGGTAGTATGGTCCATTCATATCGGTTATTCAGTATGTCATAACTCAAAATACTTTATTGCATTTATTTATTTGTTTATTCTGATGAATTGAAGTGATTTAGAAGAGCTGTTAAAAACTATAGATATGTTCAAATTTTCGAAGGGATAAATAAATAAAAAATAATATAATCATTACTAACTTATAAGATAATTAGATAGCAATTAGGAACAGAAATGCTAAGCTGTAAAAGATCTTGAATGAATAATTCTATCATAGTGTTTATAGTTTAGAACTTCTTGTTTATATAAAAAAAAATAGCATAGACCGACAAATACGGTTACCCTCAATTTTAGTTTTAAGTTTTCTGAGCTAAATTTTAGTGTCATTCAGTTAATTTTCATTTTTTAATTACAAGAAAAAAAATGGTGCATAAGCCTTTCAAGGATAATTATATAGTTATAATACGATAGTTATATATAAGACTATATATGTATAGATCTGACTATTACATAGTTCCTTTTTTTTTTTTTTTATTTCACGGAACGGCCTTTCAAGACTATGCGAATATCATTACTTTTTCCTTCCCACTTTTTCTCTTCTTCTCTCGCAGTTATCTTCTCATCATTTCTCCGCGCCTTTGATTCTTCTCATCACCAACACAGTACCCTTTCTAGTACAAGAGCCCAACAGGGGAGAAAAAAGGCAGTTATCTCACCCCAATTTTTGATTACTTTAATGAAGACTATGTATGATTACTAGTCAAAATTCATGAGTCTGCCAAGTATAGGTAGGGGGAATAAAAAATGGCGGCTGTTTCAAAACGTTAAAAAAATTAATTTTTCATTCGGAGCTCTATATCTTTAAAATTACAAACAATGCTAGAAAACCTAAGAGAACGTCATTTAAAGAAGAGTAAATTTGCTGAAATATGAGCCATAATTGAGCAATTTACATTCAATAGTTCTCGAGATATAGCTTTTTAAAAAGCAACATTTCATAAAAATGTACTGAAAGATTAGTAGTTAATTTTTTTTTTTAGAAATCTATACCTCAGGAACTATGTGAGGTATAGATATCTATTAGCACTCAAACTAAAGCTAATTTAATGAGCTATAATGTACTTTATGATGTTTATCTTCGTTGGAGTAATAGTTTACATGAAATTTGCTAAAGTAAATTGATTTATAGTAGTTTCGACAAATTTTCATTTGCCAAATTTATATTCATATTTATATCATAAAAACTATATGGTAATGTTTAGGATATAGAGCTCCGAATGAAAAATCAATAGTTTTTTTAAGGTTTTGAAACCGCCGCCATTTTTTAATCCCCCTACCTATACTTGGCAGACTCATCAATTTTGACTAGTAACTATACCTAGTTTTCATTAAAGTAACCAAAAATTGGTGTGAGATAACTGCCTTTTTTCTTTCCGGCTCTTGTACTATCCGTTTTTCTTTATTTACCGCAAGAGCTCTTATTTTTTTTTTTTTCCGTACTGTTCTCTATCTAGGCAGTCCTTGTCTGTTATTTTCAATTTCTTTGTTTCCTCTCTCATTTGCTTCACTTATCCTCCTACGCTCTTGTATTCATGGATTCTGTCAAAGAGTTTCTTGTTTAGTCACCTTTGGTCCATTCTCATCACGTGCCCGTAGAATCTCAGTCTTCTGATTCTTATTTCGGTTTCCAGGCCATTTAGGTCCCTATAGATTTCCTGGTTAGATCTGTAACCTTCCTGTGTTTTCTTGGGCCCATAGATTCTTCTTACGTTCCTTAATATATTTTCTGTAATTTTTCCAGGGTAGGGAGACATGTTGTCACCATTCCGTGTAAAATTACTTATAGTTCCTTATTAAATAAAAAAAAATAAAAGATAAATAAATAAGATATATAAGATATTCCGACTATAGACCACCACACAGAAACAAATAATTCTTTTGGATGCAAATTTGGTCATAGCATTTGCCCGACCTTTCGCTCATAATTAACCAATGACCTGACTGACACCGGTCACATATACAATTCATATACAATCCACTTTTCATCACGCGTGATTATCCTTTCGAGAAAAGGCTCGTTCTTTTTCCCCCAGTAAGCAGTGAAAGTCTCATGACACTTCAGCTGCTGCCACTGATTAAGCTGATAGATCTACCTTTTTTACTTTACCAATGGTCTTTTAGTGTCGTAAAATTTGTTATTATAATTAACATTATAAATACTATTATAATGATAGCAATTGTAATAAAAAAAGAGAGGATTAATAATGTTTCATTATAATCTGTAAACCTAAAGGTAGAAAACGATAGTCCCGAATGGAACATACTGACAGATCAGTAGTTAGTGAATTTATTTTGAATAATCTAATCTCAAAAACTATTTAATGTACAGATGTCTATTAGCACTCAAATTAAAGCTAGTTTAATGGGCTATAAAGTAGTTTATGGCGTTTTTTTCGTAGGAGTAGTAGATTTCATGTAATTTGCTAAAATAAATTGATTTATAGTTGTTCGGACAGATTTTCATTTGCCAAATTTCTATTCATATGTGAATATTATAAAAACTACTACCCCTACGAAGATAAGTATCATGAACTACTTTATCATAAGGTAAATTTCCTTTATTTTGTGTGTTGGCAGACATATGTGTGTCTTATAGGTCTAGAGATATATTTTTTCAAAAATCCAACAGTTTATTCGAACAACTACAAATTAACATTTTGTGAGTTTATTTTGTCAAATATCATGAAAACTACAACTCCTACAAGGATGAACATTATTAACTATTTTATAGTAAATTTAACTAGCTTTAATTTGAGTGCAGACAAACATCTGTACGTCAAATTGTTGCTGAAATAAAACTTTTCATAAATTAAAATTATTGACCGAACAACTATAAATCAATTTATTTTAGTATATATCATGAAAACTACTATTCCTACGAAGGTAAAGGTCATAAACTACTTTATAGTACATCAAACTATCTTGAGGGCTAATAGACATCTGTACGTCCCATAGTTACTGAGATATATATTTATCAAAATAAATTAACCCACTTCAGTACATTTTTTTGAAATGTTGCTTTTTAAAAGGATATATCTCGAGAACCATTGGACGTAAATTGCTCTATTTGGGCTAGTATTTCAGCAAATTTACTCTTCTTTAAATAATGTTCTTTTAGATTTTCTAGTGTTGTTGGTAGTTTTTAAGATATAGAGTTCCGGATGAAAAATCAATGGTTTTTAAGGTTTTGAAACGGCCGCCATTTTTTATTCCCTCTACCTATACTTGGCAGACTCGTCAGTTTTTACTAGTAATTACACATAGTGTTCATTAAAGTAATAAAAAATTGGGGTGAAATAACTACCTTTTTTTTCTTCTCGGCTCTTACTCGTACTAGTAGGTCGTTTACTTATGGGAACCGACTTACTGTTGTGGAAAATGTATAATAGAAACCAGAAATTAAATACTGTTGATAAAAATATTTAATACAAATATATAATAAATTTAGTTTAATAATGAGCCATTTTATATGAAATAACTAATATAAATCATTTTGTTGATATCTATTAATCATTGAAGAGATGAAAGCTGAGAGAGTAGATCGAGGATGATGGCTTGAAATTTGTTTTTATAGATTTTGGGATAAAGCGGAACGAGATAGAAGGTAGATTTGTTAATTTAAATACTAAGCAGTTATAGAATAAAAAATAGTTAATAAATTAAATGACTGGCTAAATAATACAAGGCATAACAAGTGTCTTTCTGTTATTTCTGGAATATTGAAGGACAAAATAGAAAATTACAGTTCATTTTCTGTGAATGTTTTTTTCAAAAATGATTTTGGCATTAATAGCAGATCGTACAGTATGATACGACAGGAATCAATGTAATTACTCATCTCATGAAGACTAAGGGAGATTGACAGTTATATAACATTATAACCCTGTGTAGTAGTGGCTGAGGTCGATAATAGTTGTTATGTTTGCCATGAAGTTAGCTATCTCGAGATTATACGTTCATGATCCCGTAATCTCGAGGAAAACAGAATAGAGGTTAGCGGTATTAATAATAATATATTGTAGTATTAGATCACCACAAAGCCGATTCATATTTATAGCTAGTCTTCGATGTTGCTCGACATAAGTAAATTTTTTTCAAAGACTGCTCCTTTGAGCTCCTGATGCTTGGTATATTGGAGGTGGGGTGGGAAAGGAAGATTTGATTTCTTATTTATAGTATTATAATTATGTTTATATTTATATTTTATATTATAATTATTATTAAAATTAAATGTGTACCTATACAAGCATGGAAGGCCAAGGGTGCACTACTTTGTAAAGAAGTACTGTTACTAGATCAACAGTTGTACAAGGAGGTGATTTGTTCAGAATCACGCTCGACCGCCAGATTTCTACCTTACTACTTTATGAATCTGGGTGGGCCCCGGAGGAATCCTGAATTCACAAGGCTGTCGATAGTGAAACAGAAAATGATTATTAGAACTCACGTCCTTAGATATATTAGCCCAGTGCCTTATCGCTGAGCCACCCGCTCCCATATAGTTATAGTGATAATATAAATTTATTTATTATAAAAAATTATATAGTTATTCCTAATTATTAATGTAATGATTCCTTTTTATTTTTCATAATCAAAATTATTTTAATTACCACAAGTTATTTTTTATTATAACCCATTTTTTTTATTAGCCCCAATTAATTTTTATTATTACCATTATTGTTTTGTAAGTATCCAAAATTATTTTTGAGAGTCACAAAAATAGCAATACATTCAACACGAACCCACTAATGTACATATAAATTGATATTATTTAACTGTATGCAAAAAATAAATAAATACGAGATTTTTTTTTTCTCTTAGCTCTAATATTCTTTTCAGGCATTTGTATTCTATGAAATTTCTCCTTTTTCTGCTGATTTCCATTTTAACAAAAATACTACTCCTATGAAGATGAATGTCATAATCCACTTTCTTATTAAACTAGCTTTAATTTGAGTATTAATAGATATCTGTACGTCTCGTAGTTCCTGAGATAAAGATTTCCCACAATAAATTAACTAACTACTCATTTTTTATTAAATGTTGCTTTTAAAAAATCAATTGAACGTAAACATATTTTAATAAATGTATTCTACTTATAATTATAAATTATAGGTAAGTTTACTTGAATATACCTCATAATAATCTATTAGGTTTTTTAGTGATGTAGGATATGGAGCTCTGAATGAAAAAATATTTTTTAAAATTCGGCATTTTAAATGAATATAAATTTGGCAAATGAAAATTTGTCCGAACAACTATAAATCAATTTATTTTAGCAAATGTCATGAAAACTACTACTCCTACGATGATAAATGTTGGAAACTATTTTAAAGTCCATTAAACTAGCTTTAATTTGAGTGATAATAGACATCTGTACGTCAAATAGTTTTTGAGATTAGATTTTTCTAAATAAATTCACTAACTACTGATCTTTCAGTACTTTCCATTAATGTTGGATTTAAAAAGCCATATCTCGAGAACTATCGAACGTAAATAGCTTTATTAGGGCTAACATTTTAGAAAATGTACTCTACTTTAAATGTTTCTCTCTTAGATTTTCTATTTTTATTGGTAGTTGTAAAGATATAGAGCTCCGAATAAAAAATTAATTATTTTTAACGAATCGAAACGGTTTGAAATAGCCGCCATTTTTTATTCCCCCTACCTATACTTGGCAGACTCATCAGTTTTGACTAGTAATTATATCTAGTTTTCAATTAAGTAATCAAATATTGGGGTGAGATAACTACCTTTTCTCTCCTCTTGGGCTCTTGTACGTCGAATTGTTTTTGAGATTAGATTTTTCTAAATAAATTCACTACTTACTGATCTTTCAGTACGTTCCATTCAACATTTTTATGAAATGTTGGTTTTTTTAAAAGCTATATCTCGAGACTTATTGGACGTAAATAGCTCTATTAGGGCTTGGATTTTAGCAAATTTACTCTACCTTAAATGATGCTCTCTTAGATTTTCTAGTGTTGTTGGTAGTTTTTAAGATATAGAGCTCTGAAATTATTTCTTAAAATTAATTATTTTTAACGATTTGAACCAGCCGACATTTTATATTCCCCCTAACTATACTTGGCAGACTCATCAATTTTGACTAGTAATTATACATAGTTTTCATTAAAGTAATAAAAAAAATGGGGTGAAATAACTGACTTATTTTCTCCTCTTGGGATAGAAGCACAGCCTCTTCTTGAAATGTTGAAAATTTTCTCGATAACCCATTGGTATTATCCCAACGTGTTCAATCTGAATGTTTTTTTGAAAGGAAAATGGTCCGGGTGCGGTCAAGAAAAACTCAAATAGTAGAAATATACTATTTTAATGAGCCAACGTTTCGCCCCACGTTGCAGGGCTTCTTCAGGGCTATTTTGGCGGCAGTCAAAAAATAATTCGTTGACTGCCGTAAAATAGCCCTGAAGAAGCCCTGCAACGTGGGGCGAAACGTTGGCTCATTAAAATAGTATATTTCTACTATTTGAGTTTTTTTTTTTACCGCACCCGGACCATATTCCTTTCATCTTTACACACGGTCAATCAATAATCTTCCTGAATGTTTTTTTGCTTTATTTTCATCCTAACTGACCATATAGAGGTCACTTAAGAATAAAAGATTCTAACTTATCGATTTGTATATTCACTCACAGATGTTTGAGTGAATATACAAATCGTCTATAATTGTTTCTTTAATCATAGTTATTGTTTGCTTTAGCAAATCATCTATAATTTCTATATCATACTATAATTCCTTGTTTGTCCCCCCCCCCCTCCCCCGTGAATTTACTTTCTACGAATTCTCTTTAATATAACTTATTTATTCTCTTCAAATACTCAAAAGGTGAGCCACATCACCGAGTATTACGTAATATACATATTACGTAACATAGGCCTCATTTAAATGCGAATCTGCAGATAGATTTTTTTAATCAAATACTATAAATAAATTATCTCTTGTATATTGTTATACGATATCTATTAATCAGTGAGAAACAACTGTAATAAGGTTGTTAATTTAAAAAATAGTTGGGGATATTTAATTGATATCTAATTTTATTTTAATTATTAATAAAATTACTTTCCCCCTCCCAAAAAAAAAAAATTTCTGAGACCAACTTAATTCACATGTAGATTTTCAAACTTTATATTGTATAAAATATAATAAATAACATTTCCCACAACATTATAGTACAACAAAGAGGGGAAAAAAGGCAATTATTTTACCACAATTCTTGATTACTTAATTGAAAACTATGAATAATTACTAGTCAAAATTGATGAGTCTGCCAAGTAAAGGTAGGGGAATAAAAAATGGCGGCTGGTTCAAATCGTTAAAAATAATTAATTTTTTATTCGGAGCTCTATATCTTTAAAACTATCAACAACAATAGAAAACTTAAAAGAGCATCATTTAAAGTAGAGTCAATTTGCTAAAATGTAAGCCGTGATAGAGCTATTTACGCTGAATAGTTCTTGAGATATAGCTTTTTAAAAAGCAACATTTCATAAAAATGTTGTATGGGACGTACTGAATGATCAGTAGTTAGTAAATTTATTTTGAAAACTTTATATCCCACAAACCATTTGACGTACAGATGTCTATTAGCACTCAAATTAAAGCTAGTTTAATGAGCTATAAAGTAGTTTATGATGTTTATCTTCTCAGGAGTAATAGTTTACATGACATTTGCTAATATAAATTGATTTATAGTTGTTCGGAAAAATTTTCATTTGCTAAATTTATATTCATGTGTGAATATCAGAAACAATACTACCCCTACGAAGATACGTGTCATAAACTACTTTATAGTAAGTTAAATTTCCTTTATTTTGAGTTTTGACAGACATATGTGTGTCTTATGGGTCTAGAGATATATTTTTTCAAAAATCCAACAATTTATACAAAAAACTAGAAATTAACATTTTGTGAGTTTATTTTGTCGAATATCATAAAAACTACTACTCCTACAAAGATAAACATTATTAACTATTTTATAGTAAATTTAACTAGCTTTAATTTGAGTGCAGACAGACATGTATATGTCAAATGGTTTCCGAAATAAAATTTTTCATAAATTAAAATTATTGTCCGAACAACTATAAATCAATTTATTTTACCAAGTATCATGAAAACTTCTATTCCTACGATGGTAAAAGTCATAAACTACTTTATAGTACGTTAAACTAGCTTTAATTTGAGTGATAATAGACATCTATACGTCATACAGTTCCTGGGATATAGATTTCTCAAAATAAATTGACTTACTACTAATCTTTGAGTACATTTTTATGTAATGTTGCTTTTTAAAAATCTATATCTCGAGAACTATTGGACGTAAATAGCTCTATTTGTGCTAGTATTTCAGCAAATTCACTCTTCTTTAAATAATGTTCTTTTAGATTTTCTAGTGTTGTTGGTAGTTTTTAAGATACAGAGTTCCTGACTTTTAGAATAATATAATAACTGCCTTTTTTTCCATCCTACCGGCTCTTGTACTAGCAGGTCGGTATAATATAATAAATCGATTAGGAGTAGTTTTAAAAACAATCATTGAAAATCGGCCTTACAGACCAAGCGAATATCATTATTTTAAATTCTTTCATACCCATTTTCTCCTTCTTTCTTTCTTCCCACCTTTTCCTCATTCGTTCCGATTGTTCCTTCCTTTTTTCTTCGGTCCTCGAGACGCCGTTTCTCGCACCTCTCTCCCCCACAAGGAGCCCCTCACCTCACTCCTTAATTTATTTTAGTCTTCTCCCATAGTTATCCTTATCGAAACAGTCTTGGTCTGTTATTTCCAGTCTCTCAGTTTCTTACCTCATCTGTTTGATGTACCCTATGATTCTCTTTTGACCGCAATCCTGAACATCTTCATAATTTGAAATTATACGTTTAACTATTTATATATACATTAATCCAAATTTCCATGCTCCTCGAAAAGACACTTGCTAAAAATGCGAGTAGCGAAGGGAAAAATCGAAGCATGCAGTAATGAGGGAGAAAAAGTTTGTCCAAATTACATCTTAGACGAATTAATAATTTATATTTTGTTTTCCATTCCGTACAGTATCAACGGGTTGACAACCGTATTGTAGTGTCTTATCTTTGCGTAATCTCGTAATTCTCAAAATCATATATTATATAAAATAAAAAATTAAAACATATTTGAAAAACAATGCTAATATAGTTATGAAATAAAATCACTAGCCTTATTAGAAATACATTGGAACGATTCCACGTTCCAACAATATGAATAATGTAACATTGTAACCATGGAATTAGTAATGCCATCAATAATGATGGTTAATTATTTATTACGACTCGAGAACACGAATGTCTTGGGATATTACTAATGAATTATTATTTTCGATGAATGGAATATGGTCCGAGTGCGGTCAAAAAAGCTTAAATAGTAAATAATTATACTATTCTTATTGAGCCAACGTTTCGCCCCACGTTGCAGGGCTTCGTCAGGGCTAAAAAAGATACAAACACTTGACATAGTTACAAAAAAAACAAAGAAAAAAACATAAGTCGAACATAACAGGGGTATACAATGAAAAGTAAAATATAATAAGAAAAATTAAAGGTTGTAAACAGTAAATGAAAAGGGTAATAGTAACAGATGGATAAGAGATAAAATAAGAGAA
>NW_027107648.1:1768408-1770234 GCF_000696795.3 Halyomorpha halys | reverse complement strand
AAATTAAAGGTTGTAAACAGTAAATGAAAAGGGTAATAGTAACAGATGGATAAGAGATAAAATAAGAGAAGAAATATTAAAGAAAGTACAAATTAAGAGATGAAAAAGGTAAAGAATAAAATCAAATGATGAGACAGAATTCATACCTGTTTTGACGGGAGTCAAAGACAGAGTGGGCCGTTTGTATTGGGAGGAGTGGGGATGGCAGTTAGCAAGCCGCAATAACGGAAATAATTTTAAAGTAAAAAAAAAAATCTAAATTAGGTAAACAATAAATGGTAATATACATAATAGAGGGGGAGAAGAGCTATTTATTTTTTAAATAAATAAGAAAAATAAAATTAAAAAAACAAAACAAAAAAAAACTCATACATAGAAAAACAAAGGAGAAATAAAATATAAAATAATGGGATACAATATGTGTAAGTGATTAAGAAAGAAAATATACCAAAGGAGTGGGGATACAGAGAAGTGTAAATTATAATTGAAAATTAATAATAAAGTAATTAATGAAAGTACACTTAAGAAGGTAACAGGTGAATATAAATTAAGAGATAAGATACATGAATATAAATGAAACAGGAAGAATAGTAAATAAAAATAATTAAATAAATGGTGAGAATTTAGAAAACAAGAATAAAAGATATATCCGTAAAACGGCCAATCTGGACATACGGAGTTGAGCTTTGGGGCTCCATTAAACCTTCGAATTCCTCTCGTAACCAATCCTTACAATCCAAAATCCTTCGTAAAATCCTCAATGCCCCTTAATTTGTCACAAATAAAATCATACATAAAGACCTTAATATTCCATATATAACCGATCTAGCCCGATACAGATATTATTCTTTCTATTATAAACTGCTTAACAACACATACTAGTTTCTAACCTTGCTTCTTCTTCCATTCCTCACAATCCTCCGAGGGGGCGGAGAAGAAGATGGCCACGAGATCTGCGAATGAAAAGCGTCATTTGCGTGCTAACAGTTTCTCTACACATCTGTATCACTCCATTTTTAACTGAGATCAAATTTACTAAATTTATTATAATGTACAGTTGTAAGTAGCAATAAATAAATAAATGAGATTTAATCAAAACTACAAATAACTGAGATTACCACTCTCCAAAATGAGCTAACTATCGTTGAAATGGGTTCAATATATTATCCTTATAAAATTTACTACTGAAATTATACTTTACAAAATGTTTAGATATTTTTTGTAATATTTTCTTTAGAAAATATCTCAGAAAATGTTTTAAAAAATTCTTAATCGAAAAAAAAAATCAATCACTAAAATGTTTTACTAACGCCTTAATAGGGCAGAGCTGCAGTACACTAGTGTGTTGCAGTGTAACTAGCGCCTGAAAATCTCACATGCTTCCTTCTTCTAAATATTTTAAATATTTTCTACTTTTTATTTTTTACCCACTTGTAACGTTTCCTCTTAAAAAACACTTTGTCATCTCTGTAATGTATTATTTAATTCGGAGTCTGGCCGTTCGCGGCGCAGAATCCACTTGGCGGTAAGATTTCAAGCTAACAGGTTCGTTTTATATTGTATTCTTTTTTTTCCCCTATCTTCATTTTACCCCTCCCCCCTTCTTTTCTACCCTTTTCTCAATTGTCCTTACCCTCGTTATAAGTTATGTTCACCATATATTATTATTGTTGTTTTCAATTTTTTTTTCTATTCACTTTTTTTATTAAACTTTCCTTATATTTTGCCTCTTTATCTAATATTATGGTTATATATTTCATTTGTTACATATTTTCTTTCTCTCAATTTTATTTCTTCTTTCCATAATTTTAATTTTTAAATTATTA
>NW_027107648.1:1755547-1768323 GCF_000696795.3 Halyomorpha halys | reverse complement strand
CTTATAATTTTAATTTTATTAATTCCATTTTGTATAATTATTTACATTATGTCCATTCTCTTTATAGTTTCTGTAATCATTGGTTGTTGTCCTGTTCTGTTCTTATCCCTGATGAAGGCTAGAAATTTCAGCCGAAACGTTGGTCTGATTAAATAAGTTATTTTAACTTATTTGTGTTATATTTTAACCGCACCCTCCCTCCCCCCGACCATCTTCTCTTCGTATAAGTCATCCGCAGTCAACTATCTCTTATGATTAAAATTATATAACTAACATCAAATATACTTTGATGGTAAATACCAATAAATAAATCTGAAAAAAAGTTGATATACTTTTTTTACTTCATTGAAAACATCCAAATGAAAATTGTATCTTATAGATTAAACTCATGTATAACACTTAACAGTTTAAAAGTATCGAAGGTAGACGAGTAAAACTAGTTAAACTGCTTTTTAAGAACCACATAAAAATTATATAAAGTTAAAATACACTAAACAGCTGCAGTGCCATTAATACAACTTACACTTAGTAAGTTACTCTTAGTTGAAAATAATAATGGTTTCTTTAAATACAGAATATTCTTTATTTTTCCCGTTTGCATTACTTTTACTACATTTCATTTTATAGGTTAAATAAGAAATAATATTCCTACGTTTACGTGTTTTTATGGCCATTGTAAAAATAGTGAAAAGTTATGAGCATCATGGAAATACGAATTATTCATTAATAAATGTTATTTATGCTTTTAACTGGATTTAGTGAATGACAACAATTTCTTCCTTATTACAATATAATAATTTATTTCATATTATACAGCTAATAAGGAAGAAATTGTTGTCATTCACTAAATCCAGTTAATACCTTAAGAATCTTCCAGTCAAAGGATTATTAAATTTAGTTATTTATGCTCTTTTCATCACTCTTAATTACTTAATACGAATTTATATTTCTTGAATTTAAAGCATAGTTAGATAAAAAATAGTGAATTTCAACTATTGATTCGAAACTCTTGAGGATAGAATACTAAACAATAAAAAAAATCAATCCTTTTGACCTTTCCCTTACTTCAAAGACAATCAATCATGCTTGGTCAACATGTCTACTACTCAAACATAGCATTGACAAATTTATAGAAGTGTGTGCGTTAATATTAAACACGAAAAAGTCTTGAAATTAATAAAAATTTCAGAATGGATTGCTTTTGGTTAACCAAAAGGTTTTGTTTTTTTTAATAATTTATTTATTGTTATTTATAACTGTATATATATATATACACATCAAGTAAATTCGCTGTAAGTGATATCATGACATGATACAGACATGTGGAGAATTTACCCATTGATAGAACTCCAAAAATATTTCTAAAGGAGAAGATCTCGAGGCCATCTTCTTTTCAGACGCCTAGGAGGATTATTAGGTAGTGAAGGAGAAGCCAGGTTATAAACGAGTTGGTTTGGGTGGTTGGGAAGTTTATCATAGAAGGAACGGTATCTGGTTCTGGCTGAATCGGCAACATATGGAACATTGAGGTCCTGATGGATGATTTGATTTGTGACACAGTAAGGAGCATTAAGGATTTTACGAAGTATTTTGGACTGTAAGGATTGGATTCGGGAGGAATTTGATGGTTCAGTGGAGTCTCATAGCTCAACTCCGTATGTTTAGATGGGCCTTAAACAGTCATGTAGATCAGTCTTTTATAATGAATTGAAACTTTGAACCGATTGTCTAGTAAATGTTGTAATAGTCGGAATTAACGAGCAGTTTCCTGTCTTTTCAGTCTTTTATGAGGATTTCATGTCAGTCATTTTTCCAGATTTAGCCCCAAGTTACGGATCTGTTCAACAGGAATAAGTGGGGTATTATAAAAAGATACTGTGGGGCAAGACGAAGGATAAATGTGATTTATTTTAATCTTCCAGTTTTAACCAAAACGCTAAAATATTTGTATACCCGTTTATTTACACAAATTAGATATTTTCTGATTTTTTTTTTGTCTAGTTGCAATGAATAATTTTAAAACGAAATCAGGTTCATTTGGTATGACAGAAAAATTATATCAAAAGTAAACATTCTTTATATCCAGTATTACAATATTATTATAAATAAATTATTATAAGGTCATCTCAAGCAAAATAGGCCAAAATCTTTTAATCGCTACCTATTTTAGCTTTGAAATAAACTATTCAATTGTAAAAAACTAAAACAGTTGAATTCATCAGTAATTTTTAACAACTGTCATTTTTAATTTCTTTTAACGTTTCTTCAACAATTAATTATTGAAGCTCCATTGATAGAATAACCATCAGCTAACAAAATCCACATGCAAGACCATAAGAAACGGATTGGAATCCTGACTTAGCATTAGATCATTTGAGAACCAGCCTAGATAGTTGAAATAAAAAATACCATTACTTGTTGTTGATTTATTTTTGTTTCCTAAGTTCCTGTAAATGATCTGAAATTTTAGAACAACGAACTAAATGCAATCAAGTCCAGTCCCGACAAAAACCCAAGGACATCTATTAGCTAATTTGTCTGCGAGAGCAATAGTCAATGCCATATCGATTATATAACAGTAGCCCCTTCCGTATCGTAACTATCGATTATTGCACTTCATTATATTGCTCATTATTGACTTTATATAAGGTAATTATAGATCTCTATAATGATAGATTATTATAAAATACTTTTAAAAAAATTAGTTGCTCAGCAAGGTTCACTTACCGTTCTACTTTGAAATTAAATTAGTCTTGTATATCTTGAAATAGTTATTTATTTATTATGTAGGATAAAATTATGTTTAATATATATGAGACTAACATGTGATTATTGACATTTACAACTCTATTTACATAACAATATATCCAGTAAATTTGATGCTAGATTATACTGGTATGATACAGGCGTGTAGAGAAACTACCCATTGGTAGCACTCTAATAACGTTCTACATTAAAAAGTCTCGAGGCCATCTTCTTTTCAGGCGCCTCGGAGGATTGTCAGGAATGGAAGAAGAAGCAAGGTTAGAAATTTGTAGATTTGGGTGGTTTGGGAGTTAGTAATGGGAGGATTGATACCTGGTTCTGGCTAGATCTGTTACATAGGAGAGACCTTTAACATTTTTATGAATAATTTTAAGAAATATCTTAATAATCAAATTCTTTCATATTTTATATGTATCCATTGTTTATTACCACAAAAATGCGATAAGGTTATTTTTCATATAAAAAAAATTTAAGGTACTTTAAAATTAGCCATTTAAGCCCTAAATAAAAGAATGAAATTTTTATACTTGATTTTTTTTTTTTATATTTCTTGATATAAACTTACTACTGTATTAAAAACTATACAACAAGTAAATTTGATGATAGTTATACAATGATATGACTCAGACATGTGGAGATTCTACCGATTGATAGAATTCCAATAACACTTATAGGGGGAGAAGATCTCGAGGCCATCTTCTTTACAGATGCCTCAGAGGATTATCAGGTAATGAAGGCGAAGCAAGGTTAGAAACTAGTGCGGTTTGGTGGTTGGTGACTTGGTTTGTGACAAAGGAGCATAAAGGATTTTAGATTGCAAGATGAGGGATTGGATACAAGAGGAATTTGAATGTTTTATGGAGCCGCAAAGCTCAACTCTGTACGTCCAGATGGGCCTTATTATAGTCATGTAGATCAGACTTTTATAATAGATTAGAATTTTAGACCGTTTGTCTAGTAAATGCTGTAATAGTCGGAATCGACGAGCAGTTTCCTGTCTTTTAAGTCTTGTATGAGGATTCCAAGTTACTCGTCCAGATGTACGTTTTTTTTTTTAATTAAAATTATTGATAATAGTAATTTAATAATGCACACTATACAATTTTTAAATTTAATTCTGTCAAGTTAAATTTAAAAAAAAATTAATTTAATTTTTTAAGATCTTGAGTTTTTATTTCCGTTTTAACCAAAAAATTAAGTTATTTATTTCTTTGAGTTTGTTATCACTATTAGTAAAAGTTACTAAAATATATCAAAGAGGAGATAAAAAAAAAAATTAAAAATGAAGAAAACTAAAATTATTAATGTTCTGAATAAGTTGTATATTTATAATCCACATAGGAATCTGATTGACAATTAAGTGTAATGTAGAAAGATAATGCATTAGGATAGTTTTCCTCCTGTATGCTACATAAATAAATGTCTACATGGAGGGAACAAAAGACTAATAATAGCAATGGCCGTCGCTCATTTCCTGAGGGATTTAGAAGAGAAAATGAGGACGAGATCTCATTACCGCTGTCACTAAAAATAGACTTAATCCACCAAAGAGCTACTGTTAGTTTCTATTTTCCTTTCTTATTATATATTATATACTATATAGCACTCTTCCTCACTGCTGCTATATATCGATCTTTTTCTCATGCTATTGCCCTATTTTGTTTTATTTTCTATTTTTTTATTTTATCCTTTAACCGTTTCTCTTCCGGATTTTCGTGCAATTGCATCTTTTGTTCCCTTCCAATTCAACCAAACCTCATAAATTTATGTAATATATTTAATTTAATGCAGAAGACTTAATTTTATGGTTCAAGTAAAGGGACAGTACTCTGTTTTATTTATTTCTATTGTTTAATATACTTTGAAATAATCAATAGATAATTAACTGAGGATAATATATATGAGGAAAAGATGGTTGGTGGTGCAGTCAGTGAACACACAAATAAGTTTAAAAAAACTTTTTTAATAGTGTCAACTTTCGGCCAGAATTTCAAGCCTTCTTCAGGGCTAAAAACAAATATCCAGAAAATAACCATAATGAATAAGAGCAATTACACAATGATTAGAAAAGAACTAATATTATAGATTGGAGAAGATGGTCGGGGGGTGCGGTCAGCAAAGGAACAACATAAATAAACAAAAAAATATTTATTTATGCCCACGTTTCGACCTGATTTTCAGGTCTTCATTAGAGCTATAAAAACAAGAAGACAACAACCATCAGTTAGAGTGAAAAAAATTATATAAATAAAAATAAAACTATATATAAATTAGTTGATTACTAACTATGGACATGTATCAATTATTATCTAATTAATCTACTACTGTCTTGTCCACAGTTAGTAATCAACTAATTTATATTTTCATTCCATTATTGTGTATATTTCCAACTTTTTTAGTCTATTATTTATTTTATTTTATATATTTGTATTTATTTATTATTATTATTATTATTTTATATATATAGCTTTAGTTTTATTTATATAATTTTTTTTCACTCTAACTGATGGTTGTTGTCTTTTTGTTTTTATAGTCCCGATGAAAACCTGAAAATCAGGTCGAAACGTCGGCATAAATAAATATTTTTTTGTTTATTTATGTTGTTCCTTTGCTGACCGCACCCCCCGCCATCTTCTCCAATCAGTAATCTACGGTCAACTATATACACCTCATTAACTAATATAGTATTATAAGAAGATAAAGGCTCTATATGAAAAGTAATAATTAAATTAAGTAAGAGGAAAGAATAAATTAAAAAATGCGCAACTGTAGTTAGTAAATATATAAAATGAAAATTATTTAAAATAAAGTGACGAAAAAGTGAGAAATAAAATATATATTTAGATAATTAAATATTTACGTAAAAATACTAGAATAAAGAAATAAAATATAAAGTTATATCACCCAAAAGGTATAAAGAAATATGAATATTTTCATTTAATAACAATAATTTAAAATGAAAGTTATTAAGAACAAAAGAGGAAGAAAATATATGTAATTAATAAAATATGTACGTAAAATAGTAGAATAAAGAAATAAACTATAACGTTTTATCATCCAAAAGGAATAAAGAAATATGAATATTTTAATTTAATACTAAAAATTTCAAATAAAAGTTATTAAGATAAAAATTAGAAAGAAAATATGTGTAATTAATTAAATATGTACGTAAAAATACTAGAATAAAGAAATAAAATATAACGTTTTATCATCCAAAAGGAATAAAGAAATATGAATATTTTAATTTAAAATGAAAGTTATTAAGAAAAAAATGAGAAAGAAAATATATGTAATTAATGAAATATGTTCGTAAAAATACTAGAATAAAGAAATAAAACATAAAGTTTTATCATCCAAAAGGAATACAGAAATATGAATATTTTAATTTCATCATAATCATTTAAAATGAAAATTATTAAGAACAAAATGAGAAAGAAAATATATGTAATTAATGAAATATGTACGTAAAAATACTAGAATAAAGAAGTAAAATATAAAGTTTTATCATCTAAAAGGAATAAAGAAATATGAATATTTTAATTTAATACTAAAAATTTTAAATGAAAGTTATTAAGAACAAAAGAGGAAGAAAATATATGTAATTAATAAAATATGTACGTAAAATAGTAGAATAAAGAAATAAACTATAACGTTTTATCATCCAAAAGGAATAAAGAATAAGAATATTTTCATTTAATAACAATAATTTAAAATGAAAGTTATTAAGAAAAAAAGAGGAAGAAAATATGTGTAATTAATGAAATATGTACGTAAAAATACTAGAATAAAGAAATAAAATATAACGTTTTATCATCCAAAAGGAATAAAGAAATATGAATATTTTAAGTTTCTACCTAAACTTTTAAATGAAAGTTATTAAGATAAAAATTAGAAAGAAGATATATGTAATTAATGAAATATGTCCGTAAAAATACTAGAATAAAGAAATAAAATATAACGTTTAATCATCCAAAAGGAATAAAGAAATATGAATATTTTAATTTAATAATAATAATTTAAAATGGAAGTTATTAAAAAAAATGAGAAAGAAAATATGTGTAATTATTGAAATATGTAAGTAAAAATACTAGAATAATGAAATTATAAAATAAAAAATCTAACTTAGCATCCTCTTCCATTCCTGACAATCCTCCAAGGTGCCTGAAAAGACGATGGTCACGAGACCTGCTAATGTAAAATGTCAATATAGTGCTACCAATGGGTAGTTTCTCTACACGCATATAACTCCATTTTAACTAAGATCAAATTTACTGAATGTATTATATAGTATTCAATTGTAAATTTCAATAAAGATATTAAAAAAAGAATATATGAACCTAGACAAGAAGATCTAAGATCTTTTACGAAATTTGGATTCTTTGGCCCTAATGGGAGAACTAAAATTTAAAATTTCAATTTCAAAATGGATCGAAAGTAATCGTAAAGATTTTTGTTATTACCAGATGCAATAATAGAAAAAAAAATAGTACAAATGATCTACCATGAGCTAAATGCTCACGGGATACCTCTTAGGGGATAAAAAAGTATGACACTCGTACCGGGTTAATATGCTTTGTTATAAATTATCATTTAATTCAGTTAATCACTTTCCAGTTACCTAATTAAAATTCAGAGAATAAATTTAATTGATTTTTACTGATATAATTAAGCAATTAATTCAAATAATAACACATCGTACAATACTTAGCATCCATCGTTTTTAATCTTTGATCGATCCCTGACAAATAGACCACGGCCATTCAGAGTGGCCACGGTAGAGGCAGTGCAAACATATTTCTGGAACCTTCAAATATTTGCTCAGTAATCATCCTCGCCCCTACCTTCTATTTTGGACTTTCTTAACTTCATAAATATTTTAACGTTATAAACATTTTTAATTTACTATATTTATAATCTGGTCAGTTGGCTAATAATTAATACTGGCACTGTGGTACGTCATTATGCTGTTAACTCCACGAAGGTGGGTTCGAATCCAGCTGTGGCAGATAATCATATTGTACTGGAGCTCTCCTGGTGTTCACTCAGCCAACTTGGGTAAAAATTTGGCGGTCGAGCGTGATTCTGACCAAATCACCTCCTTGCACAAACGTTGATCTATTAACCCTTAACCCTTCATGGATTGTAGCGGTACTGATTTAATTTAATTAAAGTTACTAATGGAAGATCGTTGGTTGACCGTGTGTTATATATAAAAGATAGGGATCATCTTCTTGTGAGCCAAGGATTCGGCACACTTTGCAGGGTTTCATCAGGGCTAAAAAAGACACAAACGACTGAAATGATGTAAAAAAGTAAGAAAGTAGAAAACATGAAATACATGTAAACTAAGGTGTAGTTAAATATGATTTAAAATATGTGAAAATTTAAATAATAATAAACAAAGAAAATAAAAATAAAATTTTCAGTGAAAAGTATAAATAAACAAGAATTACAAAAATCTATTATACAATTAATTTAAACAAAAATAATAATGAATAAAAAAGTAGATAAAAAAGAAATATAAAACCACAGTACATACTAAAAGACGGAAAAATGGAAAATTATGAACAAAATTGGACACCCACCTATCTAGGTATCCTTCATTCTGTAAGGTGGGTGTCCTTTTTTTGTCTTTTTTCTTGAAATTTATTTGATTTCTATTTCCCTTTTTACCGTCCTTCAGTATGTACTGTATTTTATATTTCTTTTTTATCTGAGTTTTTGTTTGTTATTATTTCCATATTAATTGTATAATATCTTTTTGTGATTCTTGTTTATTTATACTTTTCACTGTACAACTTATTTTTATTTTCTTTAATTTACCTTGTTAATTTTTATATACATTTTCTCATATCTCAAATTATATTTAACCACATCTTAGTTTACTCGTATTTCATGTTTATCCTTATCCTGGAAGACGGTCCAGGTGCGCTATTATGAGTATTATTACTTATGGAATTATAATTAGGCACTTCCTCTAAAAATACCTTTAATTCCATGCCAGATTTAAACATTGAGGGGGGGGGGACCCTCGCATAGAAATCCAAAAAGTTAAAATTAATCGATACGCAAGCGCATGAGCTTAAAATCGATAGGTGTTCTCATTTTCGGCGTCTCAATAAATATACAAGGGAACCCTAATATACTAAATATAAGAAAAGTTGAAGTAAATTTATAAATTTTCCTAAAACAGACAGCATTTCCATTTTCTGCGTCTCCTACAACATATAATGGGACCATAATATGCAGGAAAGCTGAAATAAATCGATATTCGGTCTCAACGTGGATGTAATTGTCATTTTCTGAGTCTACACAAACATATAAGGGGACCCCAATATACTAAAAATAATAAAAGTTAAAATAAATCTATATATGGTTTTAAAATTGATAATATTTTCATTTTTTACTCTTCTGAAAATATGTTAATGGATAAAATATTAGAAATGCAAAAAGGTAAACAATAAACGAATTAAAAAAAAATCTAATTGTTATTCCATTGATTTCTATTTTATTTGAATAATTTTGTACTCGGCTAATTTTACAGTTGATCGAAACTGTATTTTTAAATCTATGAGTACAAAAGTATTCGAATTAAATTTTGATTTTTATTCATGTCAAGTGATAAATTATTTTTATTCATGTTAAAAATTTATGAATACAAACTCCGAATGAAAATGTATTCGTCTCTCGTCAATCGAATCATTTTCGCCGAACTCTGGTCTGTTCTAAAGACTTTTAACCTGCCAGGCGCATGCGCAACGGGTTTTCCATTTCGACAGTCTGATCAAGTTTTCCCACTATGGTTATATTTATTTACCATAGTTATTAAATAATTAGTACTTTAATTTCACGTAACCTATATCTGAGCCTTTCAGGATTCAGCGGGCAGGAAGACTTTACTCTATAAAATCATTCTTATAATTTTAAGTGTTGATTCATCTGGACATATGGAGTTGAGCTTTGAGGCTCCACTAAACCTTCGAATTCCTCTCGTATTGAATCCTTACAATCCAAAATCCTCAATGCTCCTTACTTTGTCACAAATAAAGTCTTACATAAAGACCTTAATGTTCCCTATGCAACCGATCTAGCCCAAACCTGATATCACTCCTTCCATTATAAACTCCCTAACCACTCAAACCCCTTAGTTTCTAAACTTGCATCCTCTTCCATTCCTGGCAATCCTCTGAGGTGCCTGAAAAGAAGATGGGCACGAGACCTGCTTATGTAAAGCGTCATTTGAGTGCTGCCTATGGGTAGTGGGTAGATTTACTAAATTTATTATAATGTTGTAAATAGCTTTATAATTATAATTAATTATAACAGTTGTAAATAGCAATAAATAAATATTTAAAAAAAAAGTATTGATTCCTTCAAATTCCTCTCGTATCCAATCCTTACCATTCAAAATCCTTCGTAAAATCCTCAATGCTCTTTACTTTGTCACAAAGTATACTCCGTGACGCCTGAAAAGAAGATGGCCTCGAGACCTAATGTGGAAATATTATTAGAGTGCTACCAATTGGTTGTTTCTCTACATACCTGTATCACTACCTTAAATCAAATTTACTAGATGTATTTTTATGTAAATACAGTTGTAATTAGCAATAAATAAATAATGAAAAAAATAAATAAAAACTATCGATTCTATAACAATTTAGCATTGTTATATATATGTAATAAATTCCTAGTAAACGTGCGTTATCATGAAGTTGAAGTGTGGGGGCCATTGATTTCTTTAGTATTGTTATGTAATCGAATTCCCCTTCTGGGGAGAATACTGTTCGAATGTCTCGTCAACAAAGGCGAGTCTAAATGCAGACACCTGATAATCGATTTGATCCTTGATGATATCTTATCGATAGCCGCCGGTAAACAATATTATAATCGATTTAAAATAGTTCTCGGATTAGAAACTGCATTTTCTTATTGATCGCAAAAATTAGGTGACATCATTATTATAAAAATAAATGATAAATGCTCGTTGGTTTTAATTATTAAATATCCATAAAAATGATTAAGGATAATAACATTTTGGAGCAATAAACCCACGTTTTCTACTTGTCATTTGCTACCTCGCCTCCTGGTATTTACAGCTCTACTTCCACGTCGTTTTAAAGGTTAACTTATAGTCTTGTAAAAGTTTAGTGTATGGGCATAACTGGCCGGTTTAATGGAAAACAGTTTTCCTCAGTTTGGTTAATCTTTTTTTTTCTATTATTTAAATGTGCCGGTTATCTATTTTCAAGAAACCCATCAGGCGTTTTTTTTTCCTTTCTTTGTATTTATATCCACTACTGTCAAATACAAAATTAACATTCAGCAGATTTCCTGACATTGATTAAATATATTATATGTAAGACATGAGCAAGGACAGGACCCAGCAGCAAGTTCTTCTCTAGCTTTTCTTATACCACCTATAAGTATTCTTAGTTGATCCTTCATTCATCGATGTTCTTTTTAGTCTCCTTCTTACATTCTCAGGCATGAAAGTTGCGGTAATTTGTCCTATAAGTGTGTTAAGTGTCCCAGTAATATTTTATAAAAACGTTTGTAGTTAGTTCGTATGTATTCAGTTTATTCTTATCCCTTTTCATCTCTTAATTTATACTTTCTATAATATTTCTTCTCTTTATCTTTTACTGTTACAGTTATCATTTATTGTTCATAACCTTTAATTTTTACGTTTCATTGTATATACTTGTTATTTTCCACTTACTTTTTTTACTTATGTTAAGTGTTTGTATCTTTTTTAGCCCTGACGAAGCCCTGCAACGTGGGGCGAAACGTTGGCTCAAATAAAAGTAGTACATAATATTACTATTTTGAGTTTAATTTGACCGCACCAGGACCATATTCCATTTATACACGGTCAATCAGCAATCTTCCATAGTATTCAGTTACCGTTGGAATTTTTAAGTCTGTATGATGTTGTTATTTACCTACCACGGCGCTTTGGTGATAAGTCTTGGTGATTCTGTTTAGCTATTCCGTAAATTTGTTGTGCATATGTCCAGACAGGTTTCAGTAAAAGGCGAGTGGAGTTGAACCCTAACTAAAGGTCTCTCGAATGATTCCTGCTAATATTTGAAAGCAGGTTTCAATAAAACATATTCGAAAGTGCACAAAAATCACCACAAAATTGAAGAAGAATAAATGTAGAAATTAAGGCTCTATTTAATGGCCTAGACATAAGTCCTACTTAGTTTAAGAAATATTTTCTCGACAAACCCGCCAAACCAAAACATATATTACTCATTACAGTCCGCCAACAGAAACGATGTTAATAAATTAAGGGAAATCAGGAGTGGCCTCTCCGCTTGGATATCATCCACTAGAAGTGTGCGCAGAGAGGATGTGATTTTGACGCACCCTCGAATAGGTCGTACGGGCCTGACCCACGGTTGTCTAATGACTTACGATTCTCCACCTGTATGCCAAACTTACTCAACGCGACTTACTGTCAAACACATTTTAACTGAATGTAGAGCATATGACTCCCTTAAATCTTTATATGGTTTACCAGTGGATCTCTATTTCATCTTGTAGGATAACGAACAGATTGTGGATATACTTTTTTGTATTTCTCCATCATTCCAAACTCTACCATAAAATTTAATCAACTTTTACCACTGGTTCCCTTGTTGCTGTAGTTTCGCATTTCAATAATCACCATTAATACAGTCTAAAAGCCTGAAATTACAAGACAATCCTTTGCTAATTCGGAAATTAAGGCAATAAGGACCCATAAATGGCTGATGCCTTAAAAATATTTTTAAATATGACCTAGATGTGGGTTAATCAATAAGACTTACAAAATTACGCTTGGCAGATGTACTATAATGTAATGAATGAACCTCTATTCGGAAATAAAATTAAAAAGTGATCTGTTATTGATTTCAATTGTTTTTCTCTTAAGCAAACACCTAGAATTTAAAAAAATTAAAAAATTAGCTATAGTTGAAACTAATAGCTAAAATTGCCATGGATACGATATTTATTTATCAATG
>NW_027107648.1:1739884-1749702 GCF_000696795.3 Halyomorpha halys | reverse complement strand
TAAATCTAAAAAATAAATTATAGTTTTAAAATCTTATTTTCTGTTGTGAAAAATATAGGACATTACATTTGGACCATGGATAATAATTATTTATAAGAAAATTCAAAGGGCTAATAATTAAAATTGCAGTTTTCGAAATAAGTAACACATCGAATACAGTAAATATGTAGTAAAAAGATGAAGAAAAACATATTGAAAAGAAACTTATAAAATTGAGGAGGCAGATTAATTTTAACAACTTACTTTAGAATGTAAAATCTTTATAGTGTATAAATAATTAAAACATTCAAAGAAGTAATTTAAAACATTTATGAAAACAATTAAAAAAAATATATACATTTAAACTCAAACATAAAACATATATAAAAAACCAATAATTTAAAAACATAAATAGTCTTCTGGATTTATTTTAAATGTAAACATTTCTTAATTCTTTAAAATTTTCCAGTTATATTATGTTTGTTGTTAGGATTTAATAATGGGCCGAAATATTATTAAACTAGTTGGCAAATAAATAAATTAATATAATTATTGGTCCTAAAATTACTTCAATTTATTAAAGCAATCATTAAACATATTTAAAAAAAACAAACAATTGTAGTAAATGTTAAGCATTTATTATGATATGCATTTATAAAAGAAATAAATACCTTAGTTACATATAAAGTTTTTCTTACATTGAGCTAACCAGAGACGGGCAAAAGTTAACTATTGTTGAAACTAATAGCTAAAATTGTCATGGATACGACCCTTATTCATCAATGAACCATTGATAGATAAATATCGTTTCCATGACAATCGTTTAAAAAAATGAATTTAAAATAATGTATATCAAATTTCACAATGTTTTCTAATTTATAATCGCCTCTGAAATATATTTTTTATGTATAAAATAATTTAACTGTTGGAATCAAAATTATATGAATACAAAAATTGATAGGATGAAACAATTATAGTTTTAAATGCTTAAACGTTATATGTTCAGTTCATAACTAAAATTATAAAAGCCCAAAGTGGAGATATAAATCTATATATTTTTTTTTTTATCAAAGTTGCTAGGTTCAGTGAAAACATAAATGGTGTAAGTTTCATAATTTTTGTGAATGAGGTATTCACATGACAGTTTATGATAAACGGTATATTTACTTTTATGGATTTATTACTAAAAAAATGCCTAAACTTATATTTTATATTATATTTTGTTTTTGTCTTTCACATTTCGCTACTCTGGCTGAATACTGTAAAATTATGTGAAATTGACTTTTTGGAGTCAGCATTTTCAAAAATGCTTTTACTAGATGTTCGTAAATACATTTTTGAGCCTGTCAATACAATTTATAGTTGTATAATTATACTTTCTGGCCAGCAATATGATGTTCATTATTTAAAACTGTCCAAACTGAATCCAAGCCTTGTTCCTTATATTGGTCTGGTTGTTCAAATCAGAAGTTGAAAGGAAATATAATAATTTTATAGTTTAGAATTTTCAATTTTTAATTAAAAATCACTAATATATTTATTTATTTTAATATAATGTTGGATCTCTATATTCAATTAGAGAAAGACACAATTCACTGATAATGATTATTTAAAATTGTTTAAATGTTGTATTAATTAATAAACAAAGTTAACAATTTATATGAATCTTCATTATCAACATTTTGTACATATACATCTTATTACATCTAATCCAATACATTGTTCCATCGAGAACGGCCATTCTCTATCATTGCCCAATGAGCTACTACAATTCTATTAGTTTATAAAATTTTGTGTCCTTTCTACTTTTGCTGCCTCATAAATACAAATTCCATTATTTCTTCTAAGCTTGCTATGTTCTTTACTGTACTATATAGATTTTATTATGAACTATATTGCTGACATTGTGCTTGCTAAGATAAAAAATAATTAAACATTTGATCTTGTTTACTAATCATATAAAAATTAATTTTTTATTATTCAGTTTCTTCTATGAAATATTTATTGGTTTGCCCATTAGCCTGTGAAGTAGTCAAAGTATGTTAATTTCATGTTATTGACTTGACAGTAATAAGACATTAGTATCATTTAAAAAAATATGTATTAAAATAAGCCTGGATTATCATTTTCTGTAATTTTTACCATACATATAATAATTTCTATGAAATTAAACAACCCTTAAAACTTCAACCAATTTTAATTATTAACATGGTGTTTTGGATCTGTTTCCTTTTTCAAATCAATCTTTATAATTTTTGACAATTTTTCCAAGATCTGGTTTTTAATAATATGGTAATTTCCACTTTCCATTATTATAAACTTCAAAATAGTTCATTTTTCTAAGAGTAATGCTTCTTGTATATAATAATTTCTGTGAAATTTAACCATCCTTAAAACTTCAACTATCTTTAATTATACATATGAAGTTTCAAACCTATGTCTATTTTCAAATCAATCTTTGTAATTTCTGACAAGTTTTCTAAGATCTACGTTTTTCTGCACCGTTAATTCAATGCCTTTATCTAATTTTACAGCACATTAAATGAGATCTCTATCAATGCTTTATGTCACATTCTTTAAAATTTTGTAAAGTAATCTGTCCATCTTATGTAGAGACTGAGAATGTAGAGTTTTCTATCTCCACTCATTAATTTCCTGATTTTATTTAGAAATTATATAATTTTTCATTTCATTAATTTGGCAAAAACCCCTTAAACCTTTTGTTAAAGTTATTAAACATAACCTAAATTTAAAGTTATATATCCTATCCATAAGAGATGAGGAAGATACAACAAAGTTAAATAGCTCTTTCTAATAATATTGTATCTAACAACTGTTCAAAATTATTAATGATAAGAAAAAAAATGTATACTTTTGACCAAATTTACTTATTTCAGTTATATATTATATTTTGATTTTAACATATAAGAGGCTTAGTTAATGATGAGGGATTGGTTTATTTTTATTGATAACGACAGTCAGACTAGTTTGGAAAGAAGCTTTTTGTACTGAAAAAATCTCATTATAAAATTTCGTGCTTAGTAAAAAAATCAGGAACTGCAGCAGATCGAGAAAGGTCAAGTCAGTTAGTTCCAAATCCATTGTACTTAAGGTCTTTGCAAATGACAAGAATATCGCTATTCTAGTCCAACAGTATAGCATCTAAAAAAATATAGTTATTCTGAGATATACATGTAATCTTAACAATAGGGGTATTATCTATATGGTCCAAAACTATATCTCGAAATATTTTTTTTTACTTAGATTATTTGACATATGTTTTGCTAGGGGTAATCATGATGTCTTAAATGTAAAATGTCTTAACATGCTGAATGTTATAAGTATAGGATTTTGAGGAGCCTAATTTAAAGTCAATGTTATATGTTAAATGCTCTTAGCGGATTTCCTATACAACTTGTTTTGTAACCTTGTAATTTTTTTGAGATAATAAAATCTATAAGATCTATAAAATTTAAGATAATAAAGTTTTTTTTTTTGTTACTATATTAGATTTTAAAAAAGTACAAAACAAAAACAATACAAATCAAAGACGAAATACGAGCAACTAACCTAACAATATGAGAACAGAAAAAATGGTCTGGAGTAGTGATTCCCAAAGTGGGCACCACTGCCTCGTGGTGGGCGCTGCAACGATTCAGAGGGGAGGTGATGGCAACTGGTCCATTTGGGGAGCGATGAATAACTACAAGTTGTCACAGTCAATAATGTTACTGCTGATGAAAATAGAGCCGAGTATTAGTAAATTGGTAGCAGCACACCCGGTTCATCCTTCTCATTTAGATGATTTCGAATGTTTTGACTTTTTTTGTATTACATTCTATTCTTAGTTCTATAAATAGTTTCATTATTTCTAAGTTTAATGTTTCTAATTTATGCCTTTCTTTACTATATTTTACGAAAAAATGTAATATTTTTCCTGGAAAGGGCGTGGTAGGACAAAAAGTTTGGGAACTATTGATCTGTGTCGTCATTCTCCATTTAACAGACTCTCACCCATGTTAAATGTTATGTTGTTTTAACATCATAAAATATCGAAATATTTTTCCATTTAACATACTTTAAAATGTTAAACAAATTCTTCAATCCCATATCACAGCCCTTGAAGAATGGTGTCGTAATTGGAGGATTAAAATAAATTCCAACAAATCACATCAAATTACCTTTACCCTATGTCATAAACCTACAGACTGCCCTACAGTATACTTCAATAATGTTTCTCTTACCCCTGTTGAACAGATCCGCTACCTTGGACTACATTTGGACAAACGACTAACCTGGAATCCTCACATAAGACTGAAAAGACAGGAAACTGCACGTCGATTTCGACTATTACAGCACTTACTAGACAAACGGTCCAAACTTCCAATTCATTACAAAAGACTGATTTACATGACAATTATAAGGCCTATCTGGACTCCTCAGTTGAGCTTTGGGGCTCCACTAAACCTTCAAATTCCTCTTGTATCCAATCCTTACAATCCAAAATCCTTTGTAAAATCCTAAATGCTCCCTACTTTGTCACAAATAAAATCATCCACAAAGACCTTAATGTTCTATTCGTGACCGAACTAGCCCGAACCAGATATCAATCCTTCCATTACAAACTGCCTAACCACTCAAACCCATTAGTTTCTAATCTTGCTTCCTCTTTTATTCCGGACAATCCTCCGAGGCATCTGAAAAGAATATGGCCTCGAGACCTTATATTGTAAAAATGCTTTTAGAGTGCTACCATTGGGTAGTTTCTCTACATCCTTGTACCATACCATTATGATTTCCTCAAATTTACTTGATGTATTTATGTACAGTTGTAAATATCAATAAATAAATTAAAAAAAAAAAAAATGTTAAACTAAAGATCATGAATACCCCTACTGTATAGATCTTACTCTAATTGCTAAGATTATATGCATGTCTCAAAATGACCATTTTTTTGAGATGTTACACTGTTGAACTGTGACAGTGATATAATCTGTTATGAAAAATAAATATTTTAAAGTTGAATTAAATTTACACTCTAGAATGATTCATTTTTAAAATGATTATGTGCATAAGATGATGTAACATATTTTTAGAGGTTAAAAATAAAGATTAAATTGTGATCTTATCTATACTGCTAATTGATAAGTTTTTAATCCTTTTATTTATTTATTTTTCTAAATTATTTGTATTTTTCTTAAACCTGAACGTATTTTAAGTGGTTAGTTTGTTTCTTTTTTATTATTATCAACTTTAAAAAAAAAAAATACAATATTATTTTTTTCTTTTCATAATTATACTATTAATTAATTTATTATACAATATTACAATATTGATACTACATCAGTATTATAAAAATTTTAGTATTAATTTCTTAATGTAAATTAATAGGTAGTTGTAAAGTAATTAGATGAAAATGATTTATTGATCATTTTCCCAAACTTGTTTCGCTTTGGCACTCTTGTTGGACTAACCAAAGATTGCGAGAACTTTGTTGGGTTAAATATATTTTGTGACCTTGTCAAGCTACAAAAACAGTTGTGGCACTATTAAGCTTAAAGTGATTTAATATTTAGGAAAAGAAGAAAAAAGTGCAAATTAAATGCTTGGATATTTACTAAAACACAAAATATCACTTTATTTAGTGTATAATATTTGAAATAGATATCCATTATTAATGGATAAAACAACAATCCATGAATTTAGTACTAATGGTATAATATATCAAACATTTCTAAATTACGTATTTATTTCTAGGCTTAAATGCCTATAGGTTGTAAACATACCATAGATAAGGAGATGATAATAGTTCCAAAATTATTGTAAAAAATTAAGTATTATTGCAATGACACCCTGACATAAATTTGTAACACCAAGTTTGGGAACCACTACTTTACAACACCAATATTATGTATTAACTATGAAGTTATAAGAATTATCTCATGTATTCACACAAAAAATTTACTATAACTGTTTGATTGTGATGTAAAATTAATGATTTTTATCATTAAATCATTTTAGGAAAACTTTTTTACCAAATTATTTAATAAATGTAAAATGTATACGTTATTTAAGATATACTATAAGGTAAATGATGTATAAATATAGAGTAAATATAAGATAATTATGTATGATAATAATCAATAAAAAATTGAGAAGGTTTTTAAAAATATGAATAATTGATATAAGAAAAATATGTTTGTTGGAGTTCTATCAATGGTTAGATTCTGTACATCTCGGTATCATGCCATAGTAAATATCAATAAATAAATTGGAAAAAAATATATACATTTATTTTTTTAATTTATATTTGTTAGAGTCTAGAGGCATACAGAGGAGATAGCAGGGTTGGGCAACTATGAAACTAATAGCTAGCACTGTCATGGTTACGATATTTATTTATCAATGATTCATTCATGAATAAGGATCGTATCCATGGCAATATTAGCTATTAGCTATTAGTTTTAACTGCAGCTAATTTTTGCCCATCTCTGGGTGATAGGCCTAGTAAATAAAATAAAATAGAATACATAAATATAAGTGCAAGATAATAAAAAAAAAAAAAATTAAAAAGGAAAAGAAAAATGAAAAATTTTAGTGTACAAAAGAAAAAAAAAAACTAGCTAAGATATAATTAACTATAAAAAAAAAAAAGACAACTTGGGATGAATTTCAAATATAATAAATGATAACTTACTAAAAATACAATCTATAAACATTGCTTTAGGTAGAAATTAAGTAACATAAAAAGTATATAAAAACAAAAATAAAAATAAACTGTCGATAAATTACTGATTAACAAAAAGTTCTTAACTTCCTATAAATTTTAATTATAAAAAGATAATAAAATATAACTACCTAAAAATTCAATCAATAAACATTTCTTTTGGTAGAAATTAAGTAATATAAAAAATAAAGAAAAATAAACTATCAATAAATTAGTAGAAATTAACATGTTTTATTACAAACAAAAAAATGATTGAACAACTGAAACTTTTTGTTTTTCTACTTGCTTGACCTGTATAAAATTATTATAAATACATTATTTTTATTATTATTATGAATAAATACCAATAAACAATAAGAGAAAGTTAAGATAGAATGAAAGAAAATAAATTTGTCGATTAAAGGAACTTCAAAAATAAAAAATTAATAGTTTAATCTATTTAGTGTTATAATTTCTTTAGCTACTGAATTGCCTATCTAGTTGTTATTTATGTTATCGTTGTTCTATCTGTCTTATTATTATTTTTTTAAATTTAATTATTTGTCTGAATGAAAGATATTCCCAAGTAGATAAAATCTCTAACTATGTTTGATAAAATAATTGGTTGTTTCTTCAGTCATAATTTAGTTCACTCATGTTGAGACCAGAGAAGTATGATCCAATTGGTCATCATTATAGGGATATTTTATCGCAACGGTGTGTATTATTTGATTTTATTAATCATATATATTTTTATATAATTTTAAATTTGTGAATTTAAAATAATTATTTTGGAATTGTGAGGGAAACAATTTTTTTTTTACTTTAATAATTTAAATAATTGTTATTAACAATTTAACAAAAATATACTTCTTCAGCTTACTTGTAATCCAGGGCTATGATAGTTTTATTTAAAAAGTTTTGGAGATGTTCGGAAAATTTCCTCATTTATGTTTATGGAATGCTATTTACAAATTACAACTTTATAACCTCCAATTTCTCACAGAAACATTTTTTAAATTGTATTTAATTAATTTATAATTGTAAAAAAATGTTTAATAACCAGGGAATGTGATTTATGATAAAAAAATAATGTCATGAAGGTAAAGGTCATCAAATAATACATCTCTATAAAAGTTGAAATTTGAAAATTGATTCAAAAGGTCTCTACTCCAGCTCATTCTTAAACATCATCTTGTATCAGATTAGTCTCGTGTTGATAGTCCTTGGATTAAAGAGTTATGATGTACAGTAAACTTGTCATGAAACCATTTATTTAAGGATTTAATAGCTGATAGTACGTATGGAGTTGGTAAGTAATTATTACTGTTGTAGGTGAGGGGGATCAGTGCTAATAAGCGAAGTTGAACAAAAATTAGCTATAGTTGATACTAATAGCTAATATTACCATGGATACAATATTTATTTATGAATGGTTCATTCATGAATAAGAGTTGTATCCATGGCAATTTTAGTTATTAGTTTCAACCATATCTAATTTTTACCCATCTCTACTAATAAGTCTTAGTACTTTTGAAAGTAATTGTTGCAGTTTCAGTAAGTCTTTTTTTGGCATATTTGTAAATGGGTGTGCAATAAATCCTAATCGGTCTGAAGAACTTATTATAAATGTTTAGTTTTTCTTATAGTGATAATTTTGATCATTTATTTAAAGGATGAAGTAATAATCTGAGTTATATGTTAAGTTTTTGTTTTGTTAATCTGATGTGGGAGATAGCCTAGATCAGTATCCTATATCAATCCAAGGTATTTTACTTTGTCTGTCTGAGTCAAACATTGTTAATTAAGAAAAACAGGAGGACATAGATCATGATGGAACATGAAATTGAAAACATTAAATAGTAAAAACAGCTCTAACAATTAATCTTTTTTCAATTTTTTTCCCATAACTTAAAAACTATGCATTTTTTACTTCACAATTTTTTTTTTTTGTCTGAGCATCGTTTAGAAGCAGTTGCTTTAAGGGGCAATCCTCAATGATGCCTCGACCAAACAAATTGTTAAGTAAAAAAGGAAAGAATTTTACTCTTGGTTAAGGAGAAAAATTTTAAAACAAATTGATTTTTCAATTTTTTTTTAGTATGCTGAGACAAAAATCGGAGATCAAATAATTAAAATTCGTAATCAGCAAGAAATATAAATGAATAAGTTTTCAAAACTTCTCCTTAACTTTCCAACATGGCCCCTTTCAGGTCTAGTTGGCTTAACTATTATTATAACCTTGATTAAATTTTGCTATAATCTGTCACAGGAAGTTACGTTTCTTTGACATACCATATTGTAAATAATATTTAATTTCAGAAATGAATAATGAATGCAAATATTGCATTTCCTTTGCAATCATAGATAGTTTAGATAGGATCTAACTCAACACTTGAATTGTATCACATTAACCTAAACAAATAACTCCAGTAAAAAAGGATGTTGATCATGTTTAATAAAATTTAATACAATTAATGAAAGCTTGAAACTTGTTTTTATGTGCTAATAAAAAAGTAATTAAATTTTTTTTGTTAGTATAAAGTGCTATGTCAATCAAAAACAGTTATTTTATATTATCAACATGATAATATAATCCTCTTTTATTGCACGGTAGCACGAGAGTATTGCATTCTTTCTTATATTGCAGCTTAAAAGTGTTTTTATTCGCTGAAGCACTTATATTGTTTTAATCTTCCACAATCCTTTTATCTTCCTTACTTAAATTCTTCCTTTATAAAGTTTCTGGGACTTCTCGTAAAAAAGTACTTTTATAACTTACAAAGGAAAAAAAAAGGCAGTTTTAATAGTTAATTTTGTAAAAAAAAAAAAAAAAAGCTATCTAAAATCTGTTTACATTTTAAAAATAATATTGGTACTTTTTAATGGTATTTTTATGTAATAATAATAATTTTCTTTATTTATTCTGAGACTGATCCCTTTAGAATAATATTACTTATATTACAGAATTAGGCTTTAGAGACTTAGAGTAAAACACAAAATAAAATTAAAATTATAAAATATAATTAAAATAATGAATTGTTAAAGATAAAAATAAACAACAATAATTAACAGAATACATAAAATAAAAAGAGGACAAATAAAATAAAACCATATATTATATTACAAATCA
>NW_027107648.1:1724168-1739834 GCF_000696795.3 Halyomorpha halys | reverse complement strand
ATGAATTGTTAAAGATAAAAATAAACAACAATAAAAAAAAAAAAAAAAAAAAAAATGTGAAAACGAATTAAATACAATTGAACTAAAAATAATAAATAAAAAGGTACAATTACAATTTATATACATATTTACTAGTTTAAACAAACATCAGAAACATCAAATATAGAAAATAAATAAACCAACAAAAAAGGTAATAAAAAAAAAAAAAATCCTGTAACAAATCATAAATCTTAAAGTATATCCTAATTAAAAGAAAATGAATGAAGTATTGATGATTATATAAATATAATTGTTTATAGATTATTTATAAATATTAATGAAAAACATCAATAGAACTAACATTGATATTATAAAGCAAAAAAATTAGAAAACAATAGCATAATATAGGTGGCAGAGGCTGGTTAATATTGGAAAATAACTTATATATCTGGTAATCTTTAAAAAAAAAGAAAATATGTAGAAATAATTGATTTTAAAATTAACTTAAGTGATAGTGGTGGGGACATGATTAGAAAGACGAAAACAAAAAACAGTGATTTTAATTTAAAAATGCCATTTAATTAAAAAAATTATAATAAATAGCTTGAGTAAATTATATTTATGTCAATGACTAAATAAATTATAATGTCAATGATTTTTAAGGCTACCGATTGTGGAATGGCTGCCAAAGTACTCCTGGGAGAAGCTTGTGAAGGACGTCATTGCAGGTCTTACTGTGGGTCTCACAGCAATCCCGCAGGGTATTGCCTACGCTGTAGTGGCAGGCCTCCAGCCCCAGGTATGTAAATATTTATTAAAGTATGCAAGAAATGATTCACAAATAATCTTAGGTATAATTTCATCTCTGCAAGTTCAAGGAACAAACTTAGTACAAGAGCCCAAGAGGAGAAAAAAGGCAGTTATCTCACCCCAATTTTTGATTACTTTAATGAAAACTGTGTAATTAATAGTCGAAATTGATGAGTATGCCAAGTATAGGTAGGGAGAATAAAAAATAGCGGCTGTTTCAAAGCGATAAAAAAAAACTAATTTTTCATTCTGAGCTCTATATCTTAAAAAGTAGGAACAAAACGAGAAAACCTAAGAGAACGTCATTTAAAGAAGAATATATTTTCTAAAATAAGAGCCCTAATTGAGTTATTTACATTAAATAGTTTTCGAGCTATAGCTTTTTAAAAAGCAACATTTCATAAAAATATAGTATTGGACGTACTGAAAGGTCAGTAGTTAGTGAATTTATTTTGAAAAATTTATATCTCAAAAACCATTTGACCTACAGATGTCTATTAGAACTCAAATTAAAGCTAGTTTAATGAGCTATAAAGTAATTTATGACGTTTATATTCGTAGGAATAATAGTTTACATGAAATTTGCTAAAATAAATTGATTTATAGTTGCTCGGACAAATTCTCATTTGCCAAATTTATATTCATATGTGAATAACATAAAGACTACTACCCCTACGAAGATAAGTATCATAAACTACTTTATAGTAAGTTAAATTTCCTTTATTTTGAGTGCTGGCAGACATATGTGCCTCTTATATTATAAATATAAGAGATATATTTTTCGAAAAATCCAACATTTTATACGGATAACTAGAAATTTTGTGAGTTTATTTTGTCAAATATCATAAAAACTACTACTCCTACAAAGATAAACATTATTAACTATTTTATAGTAAATTTAACTAGCTTTAATTTGAGTGCTGGCAGATATCTGTACGTCCAATGGTTTCTGAAATAAAGTTTTTCATAAATCAAACTTATTATCCGAATAACTATAAATCAATTTATTTTAGCAAATATCATGAAAAACACTTTTCCTATGAAGATAAAGGTCATGAACTTCTTTATAGTCCATTAAACTAGCTTTAATTTGAGTGCTAATAGACATCTGTACCTCACATAGTTCCTGAGATATAGATTTCTCAAAATAAATTAATTAACTACTAATATTTCAGTAGATATTTAAGAAATTTTGCTTTTTAAAAAGCTATAACTTGAGTACTATTGGACGTAATTAGCTCTTTTAGGGTTTATATTTCAGCAAATTTACTCTTCTTTAAATTCTTTAGATTTTCTAGTGTTGTTGGTAGTTTTTAAGATATAGAGATCCAAATGAAAAATTAATGTTTTTTTAAGGTTTTGAAACAGCCGCCATTTTTTATTCCCCCTACCTATATTTGGCAGACTCATCAGTTTTGACTAGTACTTATACATAGTTTTCATTAAAGTAATAAAAAATTGGGGCGAGATAACTGCCTTTTTTTCTTCCCGGCTCTTGTACTAACTGTTTTCATCTATAACTCCCAGCTCGAATTGGGTTTAAACCAAAATTATTATATAGAATTTATCTATATTAGTCAATGGTCATATATTGATTATTTAAAAACCTCACTATAATCTTTTCTTAAGTAAAGTTGAGATGAACATTGAAATTTGATGCATACTTTTTATGTTGGTAAGTGGGTTTTAAAAGCAAAAAAGTTTTTTGAAAACTTACCAATGAAAGCAATTATTGGGTTCTTAAATGTAAGAACAGATAATAAATGTATTGAACTTCAAGTTTTACTCATAATTTTACTTTAGATAAAATATTTAAGTAAGATGCTTTGGAATTGATGGTTTGATTTATTATTCAAATTTTCTTTTATCTAACTTTGGAAATTAATGGTGGCAGAATAAACATCTTGATCCTAAAACTTCTTCCTCTAGAGGTCGCAGTTAGTTATTATTGGGTTTGAAGCTCATAGTAATAGAAAAATAAATTGCTATAAATTAAAAAATAAATATTAATAAAGTGCTATTGCTGGTAAAATAAGTGATGTGGGCAGTTTCATTAATTTGATAAAATAAATTAAGTATTATAAATAAAAATAAAGTCTTTAATTCTTGATAATATTGAAAAAAACAAAAAAACATGTGAATATAAGGTTTATACCAAACAGGTTACTAAGTTACCTTGTAGAACTTTGACTTAATTTTTTGTTGATAAGAATACACTATTTATTGTCGAGGGTGAACTGGTAGGTAGAACTGATATACATGATGATTAAAGTTCTCTGTGAGCTGAGTATTGGAAATCTTACTTGGTTTCTTGGTACTGGTATGAACTTCTTCACTCATGACGAAACTCTTTTTAATTCAAAGAGTCCATTCCTGAACTCGGCTCTTCTGTTTTCTCACTTTCTAGATTTTGGTCTCTTATGTTCCGGTTTAGTTAGCAAGCTTGCTCATAGATAGTGGTAGCCCTTGATGAGGTGATTACTAAATAATAATGTTAAATTGAGTTTCTTACCAAAAACCTACAACTTAATAACTAGATCTTAACTTTTTGAGATATATGAACTTGCTTAGTTTTAGAATGTAACTTTCGCCTGATAATCAACTTATCTATTTTTGATAATGATAGACCTGTGAAACCTCTACAATAGTTAACAGTCTAGTAGAGCTAATCTAATGGAACTTTTCTGTACAAAACTATAATTAGTAAAATTTGTAGTTATCTAATTGTAAAATTCATCTCTACTAAAAATAAATAATGAATAAATGTTTTGTTTTTTTTGGCCAAGACTCCCATTAGAGTCCTATACTGCCTAACCATGGTTGGGAGTCAAAGTTCTTCATTTTGTGGGACCGCCACTCAATGAAAAAAGTCAACGTCCCAGGCTGGATTTGAACCGGCACCGCCAATAGACATCAAATTGGTAAGACTGTGTCTTAACCACTGAGCTACGGGCGGTCCATGAATAAATGTTATCACTATTACAAACTTTTTTAAAATTTTAATTTATTATTGATATTTACAACTGCATTAAAAATTTATATAATCAGTAAATGTGATGTGATTTATACAATGGCATGATTCAGACATATGTATAATCCATCCATCAATAGAACTCTAATAACATTTCTAGAGAAGATCTCGAGTCCTAGGAGGATAATGAGATAATGAAGTAGAAGCCAGGCTAGAAACAAGTGGGTTTGAATGTTAGGGAGTTTATCATGGAAGGATTGGTATCTGATTCTGGCCAAATCAGCAACATATTACAAACTTTAAACTTAAAAACTCTAATATATTATTTAACATCATACATTGTGCATCTGTTGTGATTATGACATTTAACTACTCAACCAAAGAACAAGGTTAGTGCTTTTTATCAAATCTGTTTATTGAATATGGATATAAATACTACAATGGTGTGAAATAATTCTGAAAAACAATAAAAAAATTTTTTATAAAAGGAAGATGGTTCGGGTACGGTCGAAAGAACTCAAATAGTAATAAAACTATTTATTATGAGCCACCATTTCGTCCCACTTTGCAGGGCTTCATCAGGGCTAAAAAAGATACAAACAACTAAAATAATGTAACAATGTAAGAGAACATATTATTTGAAATAAAAGTTAACTAAGGTGTGGCTAGATATGATTATGTGAAACTTTATATAAAAATGATCAAAGCAAATAAAATAAAATAAAATTAAGATGTACAGTGAAAAATATAAGTAAACAAGAATTAAAAAATGTATTAGACAAATAATAAAAACGGAAATATTAATAAATAAAAAAAATACAGTAAATAATGAACCTAATGGAGCACTGCAATGTGGAGCAAAATGTAGGTTCATAATATCTTCCTTTTATAATACTACATACTGTCAATCAACGATCTTCCAAAAATATTTTTCCTATCAAGAATATTTCTTTAAATTATTTAAGTTTAATAAAATATTTATTTTTATTTTTGAACACAGACAGAAACATTTAATAGATATTGATTATTGGAGATGTTTTGTAGCTAAATGTTCAGTTTTATATATCGTTATTCTTGACACGAATGACAAACACTTGTCTACAATATTGTCTGTTAATCCATTTACTTTTCATCTTATTAATCTTATCAAGACTGTGGTTGTATAATCAAAAACACTCCAAGGATATTTCCTTGTTGAGCTGTTTGTGTAAGGGAGAAATGCAATCTTGATTTATTGATTATTGATAAAGTGATTTTGTTATCACTGTCGTATGAAGAGGGTTTACTTTTAATTGAATGCATATAGAGATAAATGCACACATGTCAATTTTTTTTAAATAAAAAAATATGTGTATACACTCAGGTGCAATAACAATAGAACAGCTTCATTGTCTTGTGAGGTATCTTATTAAAACAAAAATTTTTATTTAATTTATTATTCCCGATGTATAGTACCACTACTCCAACGAACATTAAATTTGTTTTTTTTACATGAATAATATAGAACTAAGAAGTTGGAAATGTCCTTTACACATGTTTACTTTTATTTGAAAACTAAAATTTTATTACCTGCTAAGTTTTCTAAAAACAAAGTACTTTTTTTTACACCAGTTCAGATTACCGAAATTAATAAGATTGTGAATACTTACAATAGTTTTTCTTTTTAAATTTTTTAGAACTTCCTACTGTTGTACTTTTTCATTTAAAATTTTTGTTAATATTGCGGTCAAATGCTTTATAATTAATATAAGAAGATAATTATAGTACTGTTTGTGTTGAATGAACTGAATTGTATTGAAACTGGTTTTGTGTGTCATTTTTAACATTTTCTTATGGTTGCTACAAAATGTTGAAAAATCTTTGAATTGACTCTGTACTATGAATATGTGTGTTGAAGATCTAATTTCTTTTCAGTATGGCCTCTACTCAGGTTTCATGGGCTGCTTTGCCTACTTCTTTTTGGGCTCCTGTAAGGATATTACCATCGGACCAACTGCCATTATGGCCCTAATGACTCAGGAGCACGTACAGGCTCACGGTCCAGATTTTGCCATCCTCCTCACATTTCTTACAGGAATCATTATATTTTCTCTCGGCGTCCTTAGGTTAGGTAAGTAACATTATTAAAAATAATTTAAAAGCATCTGTGAATATTCAATAATTTGTTAAGATAGCCACTGAAGATCATTCCATTTCATTTTATAGGAATAACTAAAAATTTTATTTATTTTGTACTCTTAATTATATTACAAGGTAATATAATACTCTCCTTGGACCTGGGTTTCAATCTATCTGTTGCAGATAATTATTTATTCTGTCAATTTAGCCATAAGTCAACCCCGTGGGTTTTGAGAATCTTCCAGGGACATACTTCCATAAAATGGGTACCCTTAACCAGAGACATAACCTGAATGTTGAGCGTGATCATGAACAAATCACTTCCTTGCACAACCGTTGTTCAAAAAACAATTTTTCATTACAAACTTCTGAACCTCTTACCCTTCATGGGTTGTGTCAGTGCAGGTTTTTTTTTTTTTTTTTAATTTATTTACAACTGTACATATAGTAAATTTTATCTCAGTTAAATTGGAGTGTTACAGGCGTGTAGAGAAACTACCTATTGGTTGCACTCTAATGACATTTTACATTAACAGGTCTCATGGCCATCTTCTTTTCAGGCGCCTCAGAGGATTCTCAGGAATGGAAGAGGAAGCAAGGTTAGAAACTAGTGGGTTTGGGTGGTTAGGGAGTGTGTAATGGAAGGAGTGATATCTGGTTTGGGTTAGATCGGTTACGTATGGAACATTAAGGTCTTTATGTATGATTTTATTTCCAGGTTAGTCGTTTGTCCAGATGTAGTCCAAGATAGCGGATCTGTTTGACAGGGGTAAGATCAACATTATTAAAAGAGACTAAAGGGCAGTCAGTAGGTTTACGACGAAGGGTAAAGGTGATTTGATGGAATTTGTTGGGATTTATTTTAATCCTCCAATTATGACACCATTCTTTGAAGGATGTGATATGGGATTGGAGAGTTTGGGATGCAATCAAAGGGTTATTATTAACAGTGAGCACTCATGTATCATCAGCATAAGTAGTGAGGGTAGTGTTAGGATTGGTTGGGATGTCAGCTGTATAGACAGTGTAGAGGATGGGACCGAGGTACTACCTTGAGGAACACTAGCGGACTGAGAATAAAGGGAAGAATAGGCAAGTTTTTTTGAAATATAATTTTTTATTTTAGTTACAAAGATTGATATGAATAACTTATAATTTTGTTTATTTTTTACTATTAATTATTTAAAAATGAAATCTGCAGGGCACTTAGAATCAAAAGAATTCCTGCAAACCTCCTAGAAGCAATTAAATCATCTTATCAAAGCCCTAAAGGAATAGTACGTATCAATGGCTGAGAGTCAAAGCCATTTTCTTTGGAAAGAGATGTGAAAGAAGGAGATAGCTTAGTCCATTATTGTTTATTGTCTTTATGGATGAAATCCACAAAATATACATAAGAACTGTTTGGACTGTAGTTGGTATGTAGAACATGAGGACGGTACAAGTATAGGCGTTTCTATATGCAGACGATATCACACTGGTGACAGACTCAGAGGAAAAATTGCAATAGGCCATTACAGAATGGTAACAAGAACTCGCTTGCAAAGGAAAAAGTATTAACAGCCACAAGAACAAGGTTATGATTGTTGCCAGAGATGAAGTGGACGTGGGCAATGTAAGAATAGTGTGCAATGATGAAGTATTGGAAAATGTGAACTTCTATACCTATCTTAGAACAATTTTCAATAAATCTGGTAATAGGGACCAAGAAGTGTCCAATAGGATAAATAAAGCAAATAGTATTTACTACCAGATATGCAATACTATTGTGGGAAAGAGGGAGGTAGGTAAGGACATCAAGTTCCATATCTTTAAAGCAATATACCTTCCTACACTATTATATGGCAATGGAAGTTCAGTTACCCAAGACAAGCTTTCGAGCAGGATTATGGCTGCTGAAATGCAATTTTTGCGAAGAATATTGGGCAAATCTAGGAGGGACAGAATAAGGAATGAACAAATAAGAGAAGAATGTATGGAGGAGAGGCTGATTGGTAGAAGACCATGATGCAGGCCTAGAAGAAGCTAAATGAACGTGTCGGGGTTGTCTGATCTTAGGCGATTTCTCCAGCCTGATATCTCTTTACAGAAGGCCCATGACCAAGGCGTATTCATTTATAGTTAGAAAGGAAGGCCCGTGCCAGGGGATGAGCCCTGGACACTGACTAGGTAGAGGAGTTCTAGGTGAGAGAGTCTTAGGCAGAGTAACAGTTCTAGTTGCCGAGATGAAGCGGACGGACTAGAACTGTCATGATAGGAGCCAGCTTACTAGTTGCCGAGATGAAGCGGACGGACTAGAACTGTCATGATAGGAGCCAGCTTACTAGTTGCGGAGATGATGCGGATGGACCAGTAAGCTGATTAGGCTAGGTACTGCTCTAGTTGGGAGATGAAGGGGACGGACTAGAGCTGGGGAGAGACAGGAAATTACACTGGTTGCCGAGATGAAGCGGATGGACCAGTGTAACCGTTAGGAAGTAGGTTACAATCTTGGTTGCCGAGATGAAGTCTAAGGTGAGCATAACAAAAACAAACTTTTATGAGGATAGATTAGCAATAAACTTCTCTATCTCGAGTAGAGTGTAAGCCATCGGTGCTATGATTAGACCCGGAGAAGGCTTGATCTGATGGATCAATCCCGGTGACAATTGAAGGCCTCATGTGATCGGTTATCACTCTACTTGAGATCGTTCCGTAGAATCTTATTGCTCGATCTCTTTTTATTTTATAATTAACATTCTTACATATTACATATTAACATATATACATTTTATACAACAGATCGTATTTTTATAATAATCAACTTATATACAATTATACAGCTTCTTAGACGCTTGTAGTGCTGGCCCCTGGCGGGATATAACGGTACTCCGTGCTCGCTGACTGTTACAAACGCTTATAGACTAAGTCTGGAAAGAGGAAAAATGCTAGCTCAGATGAAGATTGACAGAGACTGAGTGGACCAAGTGGTTAGAGGCTCCTCCACGCTGAAATGGCACTATTTATATTCTATCATTTCTCAAGAATTATATTGATCTCTTTATTGAAATATTATAAAATACTTGTTCATGTGTTATACATAAGTATGAATCATTATATATTAGTAAGAAATGGAATGATGGAGTTGAGTGATCAACAGTGGTGCTGTTCATATTATCTTAACTCTGTTCTATTTAGAGTCATAATTAGTGGCCATTTTTGAAGTTGATTTGTTGATTTAAATTGTTTAGTGAATTTGTAGTTATACCTCATTAAATTTCCAGGTTTTCTCGTTGAATTTATCTCAATGCCTGTCACGGTCGGTTTCACTTCTGCTGCTGCTGTGACTATAGCTTCTTCGCAGATCAAAGGACTCCTTGGTCTTCCTGGAGAAGCGAGGGCATTTCTTGACTCATGGATCAATTTGTTTACTAATGGTCTAGAGTTAAGGCTTTGGGACACAGTTCTTGGAGTTTCTACTATCATAGTTTTAGTTTTTGGTAAGGTGAGTCTATTTGGTTTATATGGCCAATTAAATCATTCTTTTATATCTCCTAAAAATATTAATCCTTGATTTCATCAAGTTTTATTTTCATTAATTTCTTTTTCATTAAAGTTAACTAGAGTATATGGACCATTCTCCCATTTCTCAAAAATCCCATGGTTCAGATTTCTCTGCAAAAAAAGAATTGCGTTTCCAATTATTGTTTTCCATGAACTGCTCCAAGGTAGGCTTACTGTTGGTGTTTGAAAACAAACGTTTATGGAATTAATTTTTAAATAAACCATAAGTTCATGATTGACATCATTGAGATGAGGGAAATAGAGTACAAATGAGGGAAATAGAAGATACTCAAAATTCAACAAATGTTAAATGTTATTTTTTTTTTTTGTATGACAATATTAAAATATACATACATATAATTATATCAGTGATTTACTAGTTATAATTATTTACTTTAAAAAAATTTAATATTTATTAAATTAATAATTTTTTTCTAGGGGGTTAGCTGCCCCCGCTGGATATGCCCCTACATACGTACGTATATACAAGCACTTATATGTACACATTGATCTTTTTATTTGCAAATGGGGGGAGGGGTCATTAAAATCCCCTTTGTTCCTACTTCCCTCACCCAAATTCTATCTCCCTCATTGTTGAGGTTTGAGGGAGATGGATGTGAGGGAAATAGGTTTTAGGGATTACTTTAAAGTGGATCATTATGAACACCCTTATGAACACATAAATTAACTGTTATATAACGTGAATCAAACCCACCTTTTGGAAATACTGTGTGAGGGAGATAGTAGGTAAAATGATACTCACTGTTTTTACTTATATAAAATCCCTCACAAGAGCTAAAAGTTCTGTGAAATGGATTAGTCTTGTTTTGGCAGTAATCTACTACAGTGTTGCCTGCCATGAATGATAATGAAATAAAGATTTCCAACGTTTGGTACCGAATTTAAAAAAGTGTGAGAGGAATGTATCTAGGGAATAGGTAAACAATGGATCATTACATTTTTCTATAAGACTTATAGCACAGTCTATCCTTAAAACAAATAATTAAAACCTTCCAGCACCTATCGGGAAAAAAAATTAGGTTATAAATAGAAAAAGAAGAGAATTTTTCTGCCATCAAAGTCAGCAACTTGAGCTGTGGGACAGGTGAGATATTGATATGTTATGTTTAAATCTATATAGACCAATTGATACTGAGATGAAAACAAGCTGAGGTTAACAACAACAAACAACCTGAAACCTGAAAACCTGGAAACCTGAAAACAACCTTGAACAACAAGCTGAGGTTATCTATTGGCCAGTGGATGCAATTGAAGTATTGGCGATTTAACAAAGATGCTTATGATCTCATTGGGACTTACATTTGTATGTTTTGGAAGAAGGGCCCATATAATTTTTTTTATTAGGTCTTAATTTTATTAAAAAAATTTTTGTATATCAATGTTTTTTTTTTATTTCAGAAAATGAAGCAGGTAAGCGAAAAATGGAAGGGTGAAACTCCGACCAAATTAGTCCTGAAGAAAACAGTTTGGCTGCTCGGATTGGCAAGAAATGCGGTTGTCGTCATTATCGGGACTGCTTTGGCTTACACCCTCTCGGTTCACGATATAAAGCCTTTTCTACTTACTGGTATGAAATTTTGTTTTTGTTGCATTTTAAACTTTACTATTATTTTTCATGTACTTATTTCATTCATTTATCTTTTTAATCATTGTGTCATCTCATTCTTATTATTTATTTTTGCTTCCTAGTTAATTTTTTCTCATTAATTTTTGGAATTCTCCAAACAATTATTTTTTTTAAACATGTATTAGGAATATTAATTCATGTCTGTTTTGGACTTTTTATACATTTCTTTTTTAGTTGTCTCTTTTTTTTAAAAACTGATTGTTCCATTTAAGTTGAATTTTTAACAGATTTGTTTGATAAAAAAATATTTTTTTTTAGTGACGTTACTTTGATTCGTTTTGACATAAAGTGTGTCCTGGTATAAATTATTTAACACATAACTCCAAAACAACTTAAACCGGGTTGTTGTAAAATAGGAACTGCTTGTTTATAGATATGATACTTGTATTGTGATGTAATTTTATTTTATATTTTTCTTCTGTATATAAAAACTTCACTATTAATAGGTTCTTCTTTTTTTTATAAAAAATAACATCTGACGACAAATTTTTTATCAGATATAAAAATAACACAACAAAATCATTGATTCATATTAACTTGAATGAAACAAACAAAAATTCATATACCAGACTTTATCCTACTCCAGAATTATTAAACTTTTTTTTTTTTATTATTCCTGCTAAAGTTAGAAATATAGAATAAGAATATATCACTTTTACAAGGAAACACTTTCTTATACCTATAAACTGATTTAAAAATGTAAAAACTCATGTTAAAAAAAATTGAAAACAGTATGTCTTAAATAATAATTTATTTATTTTTTATGGGGCAACCCCCATACAAATATAGTTAGCCTGTGAAATACCTGAAATAGATAATCAATTGTAGTAATTTTACAAAAATGATGAGTTACAGATTGTTTATATAAACTAATAACAAACAATATACCCAAGCTGGGTTATCCACATTCATAAGAATAAAACAGTAAAACAAAAATGTCACTTCATATTTAATAATATCAAAAACAAAACAAAAACTATACCTCCTACTGGGGTGATAGGTGTCCAGCTCTAAGCAAAAAGTTTTGCATTACATATATAAAAAACAGATTAAGGTCCAATCCTGAGGGTACAGACAGAAATTCATACAACTGATTTAGGCTAATATTGCTTAGCTTCGGCATGTTTCGAATTCGGTTCTCATGATACGTGGGGCAATTTGTCAAAAACTAAATGCATATGCCTTAAATAATCACCAATACATATTTTGGCATTCTGTCCTAATTTCTTGTCTATTGGGATGACATCATTTTTAATCATTTTTAAAAACCAATCAATTGAGAAGGTACTCGATTAAAAAAAATTTTTAATATAGCTTCTTTATAAGACCATTTTTACTTCCTGATCTATAGGCAAGTTATTATAATCACCATGAAAATCGAAAGTAGAAATTTTTGCAGTTACAGTATTGGGTACTCTTATTCCTACGGAAGTGTTCATAATATAAAAATAATTTAATTAATAGTAGAAATATGTGTAGTACAAATTTTGTTGGTGGACTCATTTTTTATTTATTTATAAAGTGTATTTTTAATACTTTTTTATTTATTTATAAAGTGTATTTTTTTATTTATTTATGAAGTGTATTTTTTTATACTTTTTTTCATGTATAAACGAACAATCTTATAATTTTAACCAATTAAATCATTACCTAGCATTACTGGGGGTGAGGGTGTAAAAGAAAACAAAAGTATAGCTGCCCAAAATATGGCCACTGACCAGTGATGTTATAAGACACAATAACACCTGACGAAAAAAAAAAATCAATTTTTTAAAACTTCAAACTGTCAAATTTCCAATAAAATTAAATAAATAAAAATAGTTCTGTACATTCACATTGTTGAATTTTTTTACACAATCTTTCTTTAATCCGAACTTTTTAGTTATCTTAACAGCCCAGCCTCCTGTAGCCATCTGTTTAATATTGATATAAGGATTAGTATTAATACTTAGTTCCGTGTACTAGGTACTGTGACGCCAGGCCTGCCTCCATTTCAACCTCCGCCATTCTCTACCGAAGAACATGGAACATTTCTCACATTCCTTGATATGGTTCGTGATATGGGATCTGCACTGATAGTCGTACCTCTCATTGGAATTCTGGAGAGTATAGCTATCGCAAAAGCTTTTGGTCAGTATTTTAAAATTATTTTTAGATTTACTGTCGTAATAAAATGGCAAATAAAATTATTATTTTATTAGTAGGCTGTTTTAATCTTTACCATTAATTGAGATTTTTTATTTTATACAATATCATTTTTTTTAAATTATTTAGTGATACATTAAGAAGCTTTTGGCATCCAGTGCAATTTTCATCAAAATTAAACAATTTAAAAAAAAATTACTATGATACATTGTCATAAATTAAATACCAATTATATATTTTTTATATAATTTATATTATTGTCTTGCAAATTATTCATAAATAATCATAACTTCAATAATGTTTTCCATATTTCATGATGTCAAAAATTAAAAAATGTTAAATCAAATCTGTTTTTTCTGAAACAAAATTATTTGTAAGTTTAGTTCATCATAATTTTTTAAATCCAATTCAATATAAGATCCAACTTTCTTCAAGGAAAAATTACATCAAACCAACAACTATGCATACTGACCTCACAAACTCTTTACATATATTTTAGTTTGCGATATAGATTGAGCTAATGTATATGTACAGAGTTTATGAGATCAGTATGCGTAGTTATTGGTTTGATGTCTTTCCTCCTTGAAGTAAGTTGGATCTTATATATAATTGTATTAAAAAAATTATAAAGAACTAAACTTAGAAATAATTTTATTTTAGAAAAAAAAAAAAAAACAAGAATAAATAATTTTTCGTTTAATTATGTTCTTTTTGCTGATCGCACACCCCAACCATTTTCTTCAGTTAGAAAAAATAGAGATGATTCAACGTTTATTATTCTTTGTTGTCCTGAAATATGGAGAACATGATTGAAGGTATGATTGTTTATGGATCATTTACATGACAATAATACAATAAATATATTATATTTACTTTGTGACAATGTATAACAATATTTTTTTCAAATTATTTAATATAGATAAAAATGGTGCTGAATGTCGTCTTTATTCTTTTCGAAAAAAAAAAATGTTTAAAATGATTTCGATAAAAAATTAATCAAATCACTTTTTAATGAGGTTTAATAATAAAAAAGTTCTAATAAAAACACAATTTTCAAAAGTGTAACATAACAATATTATTATAATATCATTATAACATTGTTAACATAACAAAATAATTCTAACTTTTATAGCTACCATCCAATTCCTCCCGAATCCTTGCAGTCCAAAATCCTTTGTAAAATCCTTAATGCTCCTTACTTTGTCACAAATCAAGTCATCTATTAGGACCTCAATGTTCCATATGTTGCCTATTTGGCCAGAACCAGATACCAATCTTTCCATTATAAACTTCCAAACCCACTTGTTTCTAACCTGGCTTCTCCTACATTACCCAATAATCCTCCTAGGTGTCTGAAAAGAAGATGGCCTCGAAATCTTCTCCTCTAGAAATGTTATTGGAGTTCTATCAATGGGTAGATTTTCCACATATCTGTATCATACCATGTTATTATATCGCCTACAGCAAATCTCCTTGTTGTATATATTTTTATACTGTGGTAAATAATAATAAAAAAAAACTTTTATAACTGATAAAAATCCACAAAAAAAAATTATAAATTTAGAACCTTAACTTTAAGACTTTAAAGTTATTATTTAATTAAAAATAAAAGTTATGCATTTAAAGTTATTGTAAAATTTTATGAAAAAGTTTATAACTAGTTCAGACACTGAAAATAAATAATTATTATTTATTCCTTAACAAGCACTTTGGTTATTATAGGTAACTTCATACTAACAGGTGTCATGTAAATGGATCATGTATGTTTTTAACCAAGCCATGGAAGGGTCCACTAACCACTAATTAATTGTGCCTATTATGTTTATTGCCCGACTAATCTAAGCCCAGATTCAAATCCATTGCCTTAATCTCTAGCCTGTTTATCTGCCTCATATCTGATATATATATATATATTGTAATAATTTTATTTATTAAAAATAAAATAAAAAAGAATTTTTATTCTTTTTATAATTTTTTTCAAATATAAAAGATAATTTGGTTCTAATGAAGAACTTTAAAATCAAATAGATAATATAATCTTATTATACAAAAAGACTCTTAATCTCAGGGGGTGTGGTTGCTAGACATTCAGAAACAGGCATTTACAATAATTCCAATTAATTTAAATTTAAAATCTATTTTTATACATGTATCTAACTTTATGTATACAAAAACTAATCAAGCTCTATGATCTTCTTTCGTTGATTCCTGGTATCTTCTTTGTTCTTAATCTTATTGTCCTCGCATTCAAAATGGCTTCCTCTTCTTGCCAGACCTTGATGACTACCTCTTCATACTGAGAGATCATCTCTCTTTGGCGCCACAGACACGACTGACCTCTCTCTCAAAACGAAAACCTGCCTTGAGGTTACATGTAAACATCGATTGTCCCACAACAGTTAAGGATTTTTCCAAATGATTTATTTTCTGAATATTATTCATTTGCACTATT
>NW_027107648.1:1663399-1715131 GCF_000696795.3 Halyomorpha halys | reverse complement strand
TTAAAATTATTACAATATGTTTCTTTTTATTTATTACAGATGATATTAATAAATTTATTATTTATGTAAAAATATTATTTCTTATTTTCCACAGCTAAAGGAAAAAGTATTGATGCAACACAGGAATTGTTAGCTCTTGGCATCTCAAACATACTGGGGTCATTTGTGAGCTCTTTCCCGACAACGGGGTCCTTCACGAGAACAGCTGTTAACCATGCTTCTGGTGTTGTTTCTCCAGCTGGTGGAATAGTCACTGGTTAGTATCATTTTCATATTTAAACAATAAACTTATTAATTCTTACCTCCTATTTATTTATTTATTAAACAATTACAAATATATATATATATATATAGGACTTAAAACTAAGAGAATTATATATAGGCTATCTACATTTTATCTTGGATTGCTTTACATTTTTTTTTCTGACCTAGAAAAAATAAGAGCAACAAATTAAATTTTTTTTTTTTTATTGATAGATATTACAATCTGCCACACAGTTGTGGGCAATAGGTAATATTGATGAATGATCTCATACATACTAAAATAAAAAAAAAATAAATAAAAAAAAAAAAAAAAAAAAAAGTTAAAAAAAAATATTTAAAAAAAATGAAATAAAATAAAATTAAAAAAAACTCTCTTAAAATATATACAAACAAAAGAATAGACAAGTGAACATAATCAGACTATCTGTATGAAAAATAAATAAATAAAATAACATAATAGTAAAATAATATATACAATACAAATTAAATATATACAAAGAAGGAAATGAATGTATATATGCAGGCAAAATAATACATCTTGTTTTACCAGTGTGGCATTATAAGATATTGCCTTACAGCATTATAAGATGTAAACATAATGTGATAATATCAATTTGGGTTAGCAAGAAGTAATAAGAAAAAAGTTAAGAAGGGTGTAAAAGAAAGATAGTAAAAAAAAAAAAATAAAAAAAAAATAACAAACCTGTTTGGTCAAGATATTTTGATGAATATGGTTTATATGAACAATAATAACATATTTTAACCAAAATAAAATAAAAATGTAAAACTGTGTGAAGAAACTGCCCCATTACCTAACTTCCAGTGGCACAATCTAGCAGTGTTTCAACACATCTCCACAGTTTACTGTTTTTAAACAATAAACTGTCATAAATGATTAACTGTACTATTTCAAATTATCAAGAATTAGTTTACTGTTTAGCTTTATTAGCTTATTGAAAAGAGGTGCAATATGTCTAAAAAACAAACAACTGAGAAGAAATCTCATGTTTGTTGCCTTCTTGAAAATGGTGTGATGAACATTAGCTTAGGTAAATAGTGGATGGTAATTAACTTAATCGAGGTTATTATAAACAATATCCATTGTATATTTTACATTTGTACTAATGAAAAGTTATTAAAAAATTCATGAAAAACTCTTTTTACAAATATGACTGCATTTTCTGACTAACTCCCTTTTTATTTCTTTATTTTTATACTGTTTTAGAGTTTAGTCAGATTCATATCTAAAATAACTTTTTTTTTCTCACAAGCGGATGACTTTTCATTCCCTTGTGATATCTGTTTAGGAGAAATTCTGCTATATTATACTGTTATTGGATTGTTACTATTATAAACTAATAATAATATAGTTTATTCACTAGTCAATTTAATGATATATTTATTTATTTAGTTTGTATTTAAAATGGATTTTGTAAAATTTAGTTCTAAATATGGTCCTTATTTCCTATGATGGCAGGTGTTCTGGTGCTGTTGTCACTCAGCTTTCTGACATCAACTTTCTATTACATTCCAAAGGCTACATTGGCTGCTGTTATCATGTGTGCTATGTTTTACATGATTGAGTACCGAGCGGTCACAGTACTGTGGAGGACCAAGAGTAAGTTTTAATAACTAATTTGAAATTTTGTCAAAAAATTTCTTTTAGACATTATAAAAATCAGTGTCAACATATAATTATTTTAATTAAAATAAAATTATAGTTAATTGATGTGCTCTTCCCTAACTAATGTCCCACCTATATCACCATTACCTGTGTTCTACAATTAAAATTTCATGTAACTTTTATTATTAATAAACACAATTATGTTGTCATTTTCAGAATCTGATCTTGTGCCGTTTACTTGCACTCTGATAGCTTGCCTATTTTTGGGTTTGGAGTACGGAATGATCGTTGGAATCACTGTCAACCTCCTCTTCATCTTGTACAACACCGCTAGGCCTTCTGTCACTTTGCAATGGGTCTGGGTAAGTTTCTTTTTCTTTCTTATGGACTTAGGCCCTGCTTCTTATGTGTACAGGCCAATTTGTTCAGGTTTTATCTATTGAAGTTTTCAATTAAAAACCTATGTTATTTTTCTTACCTAAAAAAACAGTTATTCCAATATTAAAAGTTTATCATAAGTAAAAAATTGACAGAATTAATAGAAAACTTCATTTTTTCATGATTATTATTAATTTATTTTTATGTTTATAATTATAACTAGGTTTAAGTATAATCAAGTTACAGTAATTGACAAATATTAACTATCTGTAAGTCAAAATAAAGTAGAACCTACAGTTGGGACGATATATTGCCAATTAATTCGGAATATAAGAAAAACTTCCAATATTAATTTAACTCATTTATCAGGTAAAAATTAAAAAGTTATATAAAATAATGTATAGATGATATGTATATTAATATATTATTAAGTTAAAGTTTTTGTTTATTTGCTTTTATTGAATGTTGCTTCGACCGCTGAAGCAGATGCTAAGCTTTTTTCCAAATGCTAAATTTATTAATTACTAAAATTTATTAGAACATTTTAGAATAATTAAATGTTCAAATGATCTTTAAGTTTTTAATAATAGTCTAGAAGTCAGTAATTTATTTTATTTAACCTCTGGTCAATTTGTAGAACTGTTTAAGTATGGTTCTAATGTAATTAGAAGTAGTGAAGACAAAATAGTTTTATTGAAATAATGAAAGTGTTTTTGCTTTAGTTGGAAATATATCTTTCTTATTACAACAAATTTTATTAAGTATATAAATAACTTTGAATGATTTTTTCTTTACTTTTTAGTTAGTCTAATCTAGTGTCTGGTTAAAGAGTGAAATCTCAGTTACAGATTATTGGGTAGCAACTGCCAAGTAATAATGAGTTCCAATTACAGGTGATTTCAGTAACCTATAGGTGATTTCAGTAACCTATAAATTTACATCTGTCAGACTGCTTAGTGGCCACTAAAATCACCTGTTAGCAGAACGCATTACTACTTGGTAGCTATGACCGTTATTGAAATTTCAATGTTTAGCCCATCACTAACCCAAACATTATCTTTAAACTGTCATTTTTAGTATTAGTTATATTATCATAAAACAAAATACTTCATTGCCTCGTGTTGATATAGGACACTCATGTTACACAGGTTAATGATACTGAAGTTTTGTTGGTAACACCAACTCAGTCATTGGTCTTCCCGGCTTCTGACTACTTCCGTGAGGTGATCGTTGGTACCTCTCTTACCAGAGGAGTACCTCCTAAAGTGATCATCGATGGTACCCACATCCAGTATATTGATTCCACTATGGCAAAGGTATGATTTTCTTAATATTATATTACTAATAAAAAGATAGTTTAAATTAAAAAAAAAATAATAGTACAGTTAACCTTTGTTAAAGAACCTTTCTTTAATATTTTTATTTTATTGTACCAACATCAGAGGTATGAAAATACCTGTTGATGAAAACACTATTTAAGGGAAGGTAGATATGACCTAGTGAACAGTCTTGAAAATGACTTTTAAAAACTTCACATAGTGTATGGTTGCCATTACAGTGTAAGAGTTCTTTGACAAAATTCTTTTATAAAACTTATTTATAAGTTATAACTTATTATTATAAATAAGTTTTATAAAACATATATATCAAAGAAGTGATACGAACTCAAAATACTGATATCTATTATGCTCAAGATTTTATGATGGTTTAGTGTGATTATGGCTATTGGAATTTGTAGCTGCTGCAGTTGTTTGTGTAGCTTTAACAGCTGTTGGCATTTCAATTTTCATAATACAGGAATACATTTTTTTGGTTTACGTTTTTATGTTTCATAGGTAATCTTATATTTTAAAATAATACATGAAGAAAACTTTGTTTTGGGAGAAAAAGAAAACAAAAAAAATTATAATTGTTGCTCAGAATCATTCAAAAGTTCTCCCCTCATTTTTCTTAGAAAAATATTTTGGTGCCGACCTTGTCTTGTCTATATCTCAGATACGTTTTCAGATTACATTGTGGTATTAAGATTTGTTGTTACTCTTAGGTAGAAACTATAAAAAATAATAATGTATGCCTATCTTCACATTTTATGTGAGAAACTGGCCCTTCCTCATTTCATTTTTTTCATCTTTAGTGGAGTGTTAGGGTCTGCTTTCTCTTAGAACAGCTGCAATTGTTTCATATTTTCAAGATGTTTGTTTTTATTATAAATATTTTGAACACTGTTTTAAGTAATTAACAACAGAATATTTGCTGTTGGCTGTGGTTAGCAACTAATTACTCCATGAAATGTTTTAGAAACTGTAGGATGAAGAAATGGAAATTAATAGTTTTTATAAAAGTTTTATTTTATTAAAATTAAACTATTGAACTGTAATATTTCTTGTCCAACTGTTTTATAAAAAAATCCATGTTTAAGAGCTTCAGCAGTGTAATGCTGATCGTGTAATAAGGGTTTTACCTTAATTTTTCCATAACCCACTAGCCAAACACAATATGAGTTTATTCATGTCTTATGCCTATATTAATCAAATATTATGAACATACAAAGCAAGTCAGTGATAAATAGTAAAAAATCAAGACACCAAGTAAAAAACTTCAATTTACTTCTTAGATTTATAAATGGAATATGGTCCGGGTGCGGTCAAATACCATTTATTGATACACACGGTTAATCAGCACTCTTCCATTAAATAGTTATATTTTGTACTATTTTTATTTGAACCAACGTTTTGCTCCACATTGCAGGGCTTCATCAGGGCTGTTTTTGACAGAAGTCAAAGTGACTATTATTTTTTTTAGTTTCACTCTGACTTTGACTTCCGTCAAAACAGCCCTGACGAAGCTCTGCAACGTGGGGCGAAACGTTGGCTCAAATAAAAATAGTACATAATATTACTATTTGAGTTTAATTTGACCACACCCAAATCATATTCCATTTATTAATACACACAGTCAATCACCAATCTTCCAGTACTTCTTAGATTTGTTTTAAGGTTTAGTTCTGTTTTTGTCCTAGTTACTGTAATTATAAATTTAATTTCTATGAATAAAGTTATAACTTTTTTTTTTTTTTTTATGATTAGGGCTTGAAGATGGTCATTGATGACCTGAATGTACGGAACCAAGAAGTGGTGTTTTGGAGGTGGAAGGAGTCAGCAATGTTTACTCTTCTTGGCTTCGATCCTGGTCTTTCCAAGTTCTTCAGGTTTGAGGAATCTATTCATCAATTGGTTCAAGGTAAGCAAAGAGGTTTTAAAAAAAAAAAGCCTATATTTGTAGCCAATTTTATGGTAAGTGCTTCATGTATATGCCTTCAGCTCAGTGAACTGCCACATATTATCTACTTTATCAATTGTTATATCAATAGGGCAGGAAAATATTTTTGTTGTTTGTTTCTATACTTGAATTTAATTCTATTATAAATCTTCTATATTAAATTATAACTGATTAGATGGAGTTGTAGATATAAACTGAACCATTAAAATTGTTTTGTATGTTGATTAAACAATGGGAAAAAACATTGGATCTGGGTTATTGGTGTGTTCATTGTTGATTATATATTCAATTTGAGGATAAAAGGGTTTAGGCCTTCTTCAGGGTTGACTCTGTTTTTATTTTTCTGCTATGAGTCGAGCTTGAAGTCTGTTTTGTAATATTCTGTATATAATAATAATATTTTATTTATTCTGGGACGAGTCCCTTTAGAATAATACAGAGAAATCAACAGATGAGGGCTGAGGAGCCTCAGAGATACTTAAACAAAAATACAAAGAAGTATAAATAGTCACTATAAATAATAATTTTAAGTTACTTTCTCACTTTTATCAGTTGAACAAAAAAAAAAAAAAAAAAAAATGTAAAAATAATTAAGAATGATATAACAGTTTATTTACATATTTACAATTATATTGATTTACAATTTTATGGGGTCTGATTGGATAAGAAATGATTGAACAGGCGAGATTTAAAGGTAGGGAGGGTATTGGAGCGATGGATGTTGGAAGGGATGGAGTTCCATAAGAAAGAGTCTCGGATAATGAACGATCTATCGAAAGCAGCAGTTCGGTGGACACTTGTGTATAAATCTGAAGACCGGGAACGGGTATTGTGGGAATGAATAGAGGATTTGAATTGAAGGAGCTCGGAGATGTATGATGGGCGGCGGGATTCAATGACTAGGAAGATGAAGGATGACAGGAAATACTTATGATGGTAGGAAGGATAAAGCTACTTCATCTCTGCATAAAAACGGGATGTACTCATGAATCACATAATTATATTATCATTTAGGACACTTAACCCTGTATATAAAAGATTTGTCTCTATAATTAGTTTTAATTTTTATTTATAACTATTACTTTATCTAGTTTTTCTTGTTGTAGAAAGCAAGAAGGACAACGGAAGGAGACAAGGGGATTACGAAAAAGTTACTACAGTAATTGAAGAGGAGAGGCTTTAGTTATTATCTTGAATAACTTTTTTTTTTATGAGACGGCACATAACAGCATTCGCCGTACCTCCCATTGTTGATTTTTCACCCTATTTCCTCTGTTATGTTTTTTATTTATTTAATTCTTGTTTATTTGTTTTATGTATTTTTTATTATTTTGTTTTTTACTTTGTCTTGTTACGAGGACAGGACATTATGGATAAAGTTTTCTTATGTCTGTTTTGAATTAGAGGAACAAAAATTAAAAATGGTCACTTCGGCTGTGAATGTATTTTTAAAAATAAAATTGAACTTATTTGATTGATGAATCACTGATCGATCAGATTTTAGGAGAAATTGAAGGAAGTTATATTTTTAAAAAGACTTTGTATATTTGTAAGTAATATTAAAAAAATAATAATAAATTCTATTTTTAATTATTTAGAATACTTTAGAAAATTTTCTTATACTTAATGATTAAGAAATATAATTTAAAAAAGAAATATGATATTAGTAATTTTATTTAAAATTTCAAATAATTAATTTAAAGTTATAAATATTTGGTAAAAAAAAAGTATTTGTTATAATTAAAGTTATTATTGCATCTGTTGATAATATCATTCTAATGTAATTTTACTTTGCTTTATTGATAGATTACTCGAATAATTTCCTTTTTTGTTATTTTTCAAATTAATTTCTGCTATTAAAACCTCTTTTGTCTGGTTCTGTTATTGCCCAGTAGCAACCGGTATAAAGAATGGATCTGACAATAAAGCAGTTACAAACTTTCAGACAGTACAGGGAATATTGTTTCATACTATGTTCCAACTCTGGTACATTTTTGTGAAGATATTAGTAACAGAAATAATTTTAAAATATTTTGTGATTACAATTTATAATTAAGAATATAGTGCTGGAATTATTTTATTCTGTGATCATATCAGCTTATTACAAGGGATAAAATCAGTTTTAATTAAGTAAATTGTATGTTAAAAAAAGTAAACTCTTATCAAAAATATAATTATTAGAAATAAATGAAAAATTAAACAATTAAAATTATATCGCGCTCGACCTTCCAGCGAACAGCCCTGAAGAAGGCTAGAAACTCTAGCCGAAACGTTGGCACATTAAAATTAGTTAATCGTACTTATTTGTGTTTTTCATTGACCGCACCCCCAACCATCTTCTCCTCATTTATCATCCACGGTCGACTATCTCTCATAATTATAAAATTATATTACTTGGTATTATTTACTTTTATACATTTCTGTGATTAATTTTTACTATTTAGTCTTCACATGGTAAAAAATGACTCCAACATAATAAATAAGATGTGAATTTTTCCTAATGAAATAGAACTAATAATGTAATATTAAGATTTTTAACCTTTCTTAAATTTGTCAAAACATATTTATCTAACATAAAAAACAACCCTAAAACTTTGAAAACTACTATGGTTTTCAATTTTTTTTTTGTTTTAGAAAATTTAAAAATATTTTTTAAAGAAAACTTATTATGAAGTGATTTGTAAGAAAAGTTATTAAAAAAATAACTCTTGAACAAGCGTAGTAACCTATTAAGTACCTAATAGCATTAATAATATTCTAAAAAAGGATAGATCACAATGTACCAGTCTAGAAATAACTATAAGAAAATACCAAAAAAAGATATAATAACTGGTTAAAAGAAACTTTTTATAAATGTGAAATTTTCTTTGAGAGTATAATGAAAATATTTCAAGTAAAAATTACTTGAAATTTAGTTTGCTTTTTTAAAACTCTTGAATTAAAAAAAAACATTTTATTGAGAATGTGCTGAACCAAAAATTGTTAAATCATTAAATACCAGACATTACGAGGTTCAATTGTAGTCAAAGTAAAAAATATTAAACTTTCCTTCAATTTTATGGTTTTGGATATTTTAATTTTGTCAGTTTTAAGGCTTTTATGATCATAGATAGCTAGATTTTAATATTTGTAGGTAAATACTGTTTATTACGTGTCTTATTTGGTGCTGAGAAACCTATTTATAACTAAAGAAGTATTCAGAACTTACTAGGCAGGGTTTTTCGTGGTAATATTTTACCATATCTTTGTGATTGAAATTTACTAATGTGAACTTTCCTTCCTATTTGAGATAACAATTATTAAATGTTACATTGCTAGAGCACAATATTATGTGATTGTATTTTTATATTCTGTCTAGCCTTCATTATGAACTATAGCATTTATTATGTGGTTAGCTGCCAAATGGAGCAACCATTGTTTTATTATCTGTGATCGCTGTTTATATTCCATAACCATTTTCACTGTGATCTTGTCGTTCCATCCAGGTAGTCTAGCCTTAGCTAAATTTATCCAATTGTCAGTTGTACATATTTTGTAAATAATATAAATATGTCTAATTGTAAATAAAACTATTTTGTTTGTAAATTATGTTTTTATTTTTCCCTGTGAATTATTTGTTCATAATAAAAAAAAATACTACAAAACAACCACATTTATTGCAATATCATACTAAAAGTGTTGGAAATTGTGTAAATATTTTTTATGGTGAGTACATTTACTTTAATTTATACTTCAGAATAAAAAGAATAAAATTATTGTCTTCAATTAACTATAAAATTGGATGAGTTTCACTGGTCTTCAAGTGAAAAAATTATGTTAAATACAGTTAAAACTGTTTTTGTATCTTTTTAGCCCTGATGAAGCTCTACAAAGTGTAGCAAAATAGCAAATTAATAGTTGTTATACATAATTAGCAAATTATAGTATAATAACATATATTATATATGTAATATAAAACATATATTATATTATAATATAATTAGCAAATTAATAGTTGTTAACTATTTTTGTTATCTTTTGACCGCACCCATAATTTGAAATTATAGGATCAATTATTTATATATTGTAATATTCAAAAATTATTGCTAATAAAATAAAAGGAATTTTGATAGTTTTTACTTTTCTCATATCTTAGGTTCAAATGAAAAGCTTTAATATTAATTAGATATGAGAATTTATATTTTATCATATATAATATTATAGGTTCTTAATCTCTGGGCGGATTTCTAGGCAATCAGAACTGTCCACTTTTTTATTAACTACCTTTACAAATATACTTAAATTCTATTTTGTACAATATTAACCAATTTATACAATCTTCTTTTGATGATGGAAGGTTTTCTTTGTCTTCTTTCTCAACAAACTAACACTTACTGTAAACAATCTTTCAACAAACAATTACTGACTGTTAACAAAGCATTTCTCCTCTATAAGTTTTCACTCATCTCATTCACTGGTGATCCAAAACAATCATCCAGGAAACATCATTTCCCGTCCATGCCTAAGCAACAGATGAAACAAAAACCAAGTTTTCTTCCTTCCCCTTCTCTACGTGTTAGTTCTCAATATCAATTGTAGCACTATAGTTTTGAGTTTTTTCTTATAATTTCCTTTATGAATAATTTTTTTTAATTCTTATTCTTAACTTCTATTGTTTCTTAAATGTACTGTAACTACAATTATGATGGGAAGTTAAATAAAGTTTTTAAAATATTTGAATCTGCTGAACATGGCCAGGATTCAACAAAATTTTGGCCCCAAAGACCCACGCTGCCATCTTCTTTGTTTTGAATAACGATCTTTCCACTCCACTTGACTGGTCCACTTGATCTTCCACAATATTTGACTGAACAAAATTTGTTAGCTTTCTGTTTGGTTTAACAAAGAAAATGAAGACTATTGAAATGATACACAAAATAAAAACCCTTTATACATAAAAATATATAATTACTCAAAAAGAGGATATTACAATATATAATATTAATTTCTTTAAAATGGATTTAGTGAATGACACAATTTCTTCCTTATTAAACTACAATAGTTTATTTCATATCATCAGCAACGTTCTTAATTATATAAGTTGTATTGTATGGTAATGAAAAATATTGTAAATAGGGAAATATTTATGTATACTATATATTACAAAAGAATTAATATCAGTGTTTAAAACAAAATATTAGGAGCAGCTTCATTTGTTAATAGTTCAGTAGTAGGCTTTGGGACCCCAGCAGTATATATAGCATTATATAGCAGTATATATACACATACCCGGCAGTATATATACACATACCCAGCAGTATATATAGCAGTATATTGTCGTAATATACAGCACAGCCTGTAATGTACCTTTAATGTATATACCGTAATTTATTGTTCAATATTTTGATTCCACTTTCTTTACCTTTTCGTATTCTTAGATATGAGATATCAAAATAAATTGAATAATTTGTTTATGAATTTATGTTTAAACAATTTATATAAATAAATGAATGTTATATAGAAGTAAATTATACCATGTCAGATTATAGAAATTTCATTCTTTCACTTTTGCGAGCACCTATGTCAAGCTGAGGCAGACAACTAATTGTTAGAAGAATCCTGTCGATTATTAGACATCATGAGCATCCATTATTACTTAAAATAAAATTGTAACTAGTGATCTCCATTTTTTAATATTTTTTACTAAATTCTCTTTTTTATATGGCAGTTGTTGTTTTTTTCAAACTATAAATTAGGAATGATAAAAGAAAAACAAACATTAACTACGTTTCTCTAACTATGGTGTTTTGATCTGTTTGCACCTGATTGTACATTTTTCTTACACAAGTTAGATAAACATGATTGACCCTCTAGGATAGACATATTAATCTATCTCTAACCTCTTATAAATCTTAAATATTAAAATAGCATAGTGGAATTTTTCAATAGAAAAGATCGCATATTTAAAAAATGAAATATATTTCTTTATACAATGAGGAACACTATGTACAAATTAGCAATCATTAAAATATACAAAGATAATAATCTAGTTAGGTACATGGTCTCAAATCTTGTTAAAATGATTCTGTATGCGAGACAATTTGTTTCTTCTAAACTAAAATTTTTTTTTTTAAATTATTATTATTGCACAGAATTTTAAATATTTTTTTCTTGGGAAAAAATATTGCTACAAAGTGTTTATATATTTTGAAATATAACCAGTCATTTAACATTACAGTTACGGCTTACAAGTTAACTTAGAAACTAATAATACTAACAAAATGGTTTTTTTGATAATACTAAAATAAAAAAAAATTGTGACAGGTGGTGGTTAATACTGAAAACCAAAAATTATGGTGTTAATTTAAAAAAAAGGGAAAGGGAGAATTTCATTCCTCTGAAAAGAGTTATTCGAATTTTGAAACAAATACTGTTTTAGGATAAGATGAAAAAACAATTCTTAATATATATAAAATTTACATGATCATAGCCTCTTCAATAACTTAGATTAATTTAAACACTTTTGCCGTACATTTTTGACACAAGTCCTTCAAATATATATTTTATTCTGTTTAAAAATAAAGATATTAAAGAAAACATAACATATATATACACAAGATAGACGGTAATGTTTTCAGTATAAATAATAAAACAAACAAAATAAACAACGATGTAAATTATTCTATATTTATGGCTTAATATTCGAAATATAAATTTGCTTAGTTCCGTTCTGTAATATGTTCTTAGTTGTTATACACTTAGCGGATGTGTACGCGAGAACATAGCACTCGAATGGTAAACAAATTGGATCTCTCCTTTGTTCCCTCGGTGACGGATCACGACTGGCTGATGCTCGATTTCGGCCTGATCATCATCATCGCCTTCTTCAGAGTATAATCCCACCCTCTCCACCTGAACCATACGATACCTGCAACAGAACAGATGATTCAATGAACTTTTTTCTCTTCTAGCTACGGCTAAATTAAGATATTCTTTATCAGATAAAATTTTCAGTATTACAGTGTCATACTCCCAGTCGGGCGTTGATTTCAAATTTCGAAATTTATACAAAACATAACATGTCATGTGTTTTTTTTTATCTATGCCAGAGATTATTAAATTATGAGATTATCATGTTGTGATAGAGAAGAGAGATAGGGGGTGCGGTCAGAAAAAAATAAACAAAAACTTATTTATTTGTGCCAACATTTCGACCTGAATTTCAGGCCTTCATTAGGGCTGAAAAAACAAAAGAGAGATAACAATCTTAATTCAGAGGAACATAAAAATAGAAGGAAAATTATAAACAAACAAATTTGGGGTACATAATAATACATTAAGTAGATAGCAGTTGATTGAGAACAATAGAAGATGAAATATGATATCATAGAGGTAAGAATTGTACAAAATAAATATAAGAAAATATAAATGATGAGCAATGGAATTAATAGATATGATATGTAAGTAATGCCTAAGATAAAGAAAAATAATTTAAATCAACATAATGAAATTTATGAAAGAAAACGATATATATGATACAATGGGCAAGAAAGAAAAAAAAATATAAATACTACAATGGATAAAAGATGCACAGTAATATAGATTAGTAAAAAATCTTTACTTTCTGTTTTTTAATCTTTTTATCATTTGTATATTTCTCAACTCGATAATATTATATTTCATCTTCTATTGTTATCAATCAACAACTATCTACTCAATTCATTGTTATGCATATTTCCAAGTTTGTTTATTTATTATTTCTATGTTTCTCTATGTTATAGTTGTTATATCTTTTTTGTTTTTTAGCCATGATGAAGGCCCGAAATTCAGGTTGAAACATTGGCACAAATAAATAAGTTTAGGTTTATTTGCTGTTGACCACACCACCGACCATCTTTTCTTCATAAATTAAATTACATTATTATTATTTTTAATTAGATCACAATTTCGTATGAACTAAAACTGAACTGAAAAGAATTCACTTTCACTGCCACGGACTCCTACTTGGCTAGGGCTTAAACATGACCTGAAAAAGAGTTGGGGATCAATTTATCTCTTGAGCGAGCATGTTAAGTGGAAATCGACAGTTGAATGGCATTATTAGGAATTAGGGTATTTTTCCTGCTGAAATAATGTTAATAATTCTTTTTTAAAATGTATTTTTTAAAAAAATAAATGAATTTCAATAGTGAAAGGTAATTCTTTAATATTATCACATAAGTACAAACAGAAGAAAGATGTGTTGATTGTTAAAAATTGGGACATGAAGGTGGCTTGTTATTTGAGAACTGATCTGAATTGAATCACAGGAGAATAAGATGGACAAAATTGAATGATCATGATGTTGCTAATCAGAGCAAAATTTAGCTATAGATGAAATAAATAGCTAAAATTGCCATGGAAACGATATTTATTTATTAATGGTTCATTCATGAATATGAGTCGTAACCATGGCAACTTTAGCTGTTGTTTTATCCATAGCTAATTTTTGCCCATCTCTGTTGCTAATGCTTTGAAAGGTACTTACCCTGCCTGGCCGTGATGTCCTGAGGGTCGGTGAGGTAAAGGCCGTTCAGGCCACGACCGCATGACTTCCACCACCAGCCACCCTTTAGCATCGAGGCACAGTTAAGGCTCGACCTGTCGTTATCCCTAACACAATAATTTATATTAGTCAATCAATTTTTATTGATGTAATAAATTAATAAATAAAGTATCAAAATACTATTTAGTACCTTTATAGTATTTTATAAGTTATTACCTGTTGTAAGTTGAAAAGGGCGAGTTGTTGGATCCATACCATGGGTCGTTGAGAGAGTCTCCTGCATTTCCTTCGTATCCATCTATCTCCAACTTGTAATATTCTCCTTCAGAGTAGATCTTGAAGTGGGAGTACTGGGCATATCTGTAAATGACCATATCAAACACTGTAAAACTGTTTCCAGAAGTACCTACACCTTTTCCTCCTTATGGTTAATAACAAGCTTCATATTTTTTATATGATTCTCATCTTAGTTGTGTTTTATCTTTGTAGCCTTGAAGAAAGCCTACTAAATGGGCCAAAACATAAGCATGCACTAATTAATTTTTTCAAACTATTTTTTATTTGTGATTTAAATCTAAATAGATTAAGAAGGAACTGGAAGCATAATTTTAAATCCATATTCCTTATATTAAGAAAAACTTTTTACAAAAGATTTATTTAGATATAATTTTTTTTTATTAATATTTAATGTAATCACAAATAAGTTTTCATTACAGTCTCTAAAACTATATTTCCTGCATAAAATTTGGATCTAATGATTTAAAAAATAATAATAATAATGATAAAAATTGGTTTTATAAAAAAGATTTTTAATATGTACAATGTGGGTTTAAAAAGTGTTTTTCTTTTTTTTTTTTTTTTAGATTTTTCTTAATTTATTTAGTTTAATATTATAAATATTTTTGCATTCCCTCTTATCATTTTTTTTAATGAACAACCATTAAAAAGTTTTTTTACCATAACTATTTTTCATTTAATTTTGGCTGCTATCCAGACAATCTCCCAGCTTAATACTAAAAAATATTATGTCCATTATTTTAAATTATTAACTACATAGCTCTACAGCACGAGTTGTGCCTTGGCTTCCCTGACAATATTGCACCAGTCCTCTCTGCACAGCGTTCCCCTCCTCCAGTTCCTTATACCGAGATTTTCCAGGTCTTTTCCCACATCTTGAACCCAATGTCTCTGAGGTCATCCTCTCTTTTGGTACCATACATTTCTCTAAGCAGAATTATTTTTTCCATTCTTGATTCATCCATCCGTGCTACATGGCCCAACCATTCAATTCTCCTTGCTCGTATGAAGCGGACCATGTCACAAGATCCATGTAGCTCATATAGTTCACTGTTCTTCTGGATTCTCCATTCACCCTCTTTCAACACAGTTCCATAAATTTTACAGAGAATTTTCCTCTTGAAGATTTTCAAAGCATTTATTGTGGGGGTGCCAAAGGTCCAAGTTTCCGCAGAATATGTCACTACTGGTCTTATTAACATTTTATATAACCTTTTATAACCATTATTTTAAATAAAATATTTAATTCTTATTTGACTCATTGTTCTGATCTTTTATTCAACACTGTGATTCAATCTTATATACATTTCACCTTCTATTATTCATTTCAAAGAAAATGTCCAAAGAAAAAAAACAAAAAAAGGATTTGTTTGAAAACAAAAATCAGATTCAAATGAATTATCACAAAGAGCTAATCATAAACTATGTGCTAACAAGAAGCATATGTGGTAAACAAGCACTTGCTCTTCCAGGTCAGGACATGGCCATTCTGACACCTCAAGAAATAAGTCTTCCGATGAAAAATGAAATATCATCTAGTTGTCAAGCCATGTGGAATGAAAGCCCACCAAGCAAATTAAAAATTATTTAAAAAAACCATTTAACCATGGACCACATCAAACCGTTCCAATCGCGGGGAGGATGTAGCTAATGCCAGATTGAGAATAGGTCATACAAGTTTTACTCATACATTTATGATCAGTAAGCAGCCACTGCCAAAATGTCAACACTGCAACAGTGTACTTACGATCAGTCACATATTTGAGGAATGTTATTTCTATTCCGTGAACTTGAGTAGATTGGGAGTAGAACTGAGTGTATCGGATGCTCTGAATGATGACCAGAAGAATGTGGAAATGGTTTTGGTTTTCTTAAAAAGGAATGGCCTTTTGAATAAGATTTAAACCAGAAAATCTGTTATATGTAATAAAAAATTCCAAAAGAGGTAATTATTTAAATTTTTTTTTGTAATTATTAAAAGAGAAAAATAAAGTGAAATAGGATTCTAAATATAAATGAAATAGAATTATGAAGCGCGAAACATAGGCGTTGATGGCCTCAGGGTTTTACACCCTAAAGCCCCAGACAACAAAAACAACAACAAGCATATAAGTAAGATATAGTTTTTCTGATTACAAGAAACATTAAATAATAATAATAAACATTTAAAATAACATTAATTAGTCATTTATTTCAATGATTTACCTCTTGTTGCCCTCAAAATCTTCCAGCTCCACCCTCAACATATGCTCTTCGTTGTTAGTCAGCATGTAAATGTTCTCATTTCCAAGCCAAAACTCCTTTGCTGGATCTCCGAAACCATTCTTGTAATCACTCCAGTCTCTGTTGAAATTCTCTCTCGGTTCTCCAACATCATCTCTTCTCTGTATCACCTGTTTATGACAAACACATAAATATTAATAATTTAAATTGAGGAGAAAAAAAAAGCCAGGTTTTTCCAATTAATTTAACTAATACTTTATGGGAATTTAGAAGAAAATCAAATCTCTTTGTTTATTTTATGAAAATATTTATATAAAAATTCATATATTTTAGAAGGCATCTGAACTATAATCCAATCAAATGAAATTGACAGATTGTAAAACAAAAATTAAATAAAAAAATAGTAATGCTATTAAATTTTATACATACTACTACTTGAACAGTGAGACGGGGAAAACATAGAAACTTTTTATAAGGAAATGGCTTTTTAAATATGGAAATATAAACTAACAGGTCAAGGATATAATTTTAGACTATCTTGGACATTCACCATAGGTGACTGTACAAGATAGTCTAATATTATAATAAGATAGTCTACCACTAGAAGAAAATAAAATATTTTTTTAAGACTTTATTATTACCAGGTTAAAATTTAATTGTGCACAAAAAATGTCAACAATATTTTATTTATATGTGTCTCCAATGACTGAAATAAACTCAAATAGCTTCACTGTCGTTATAGAAAATTGGTTTGATTATTTGATTTGAAATTAAATGTCCATTTGTAACCTTTATACTTTGTAAATGTAATTATGAATAAAACAACACTGCTTCAGATCGAGGGGACAGCTAGTTGTTCCTTTGTTTTTGTCTATGGCAATTAGTACTACATATACTCTTTCTTCGTTTGTTATAAAGCTCTCCCTACTCCTTAACAACTTTTCAGATCACATCGTGTAAAATGATTGCCAATTAATTTGAAGAAAATTACATGATCTGGAAATAGAAATTCTATCACAGCCACCATATTTAACTGACTCATCTCTAATTGACTATAATATTTTTCCAAGTGCTTGATGATTTTAAATAAAAAAATATTCCAAAATGAAAATAAGATACGATTTTCATTTTACGAGTTTATCGATTAGAAGCCAAAAAGTTTTTTTGAACAAGGGATACAAACCTTTTGGAAAAAAAAAATTGAAACTAAGGGAAGTAATTTTAAATAAAAAATAAAGCAAGTTTTTTTTTTTTATTTGCCTGGAAAAATACATTTCATGTGTTCCAACTCAACATTATTTAAGTCACTAAAGGCAGGGCACAGAAAAGATAAAATGATGTACAACATTTCAAATAATTTTATAATAATATTTTTGGTTGTTTTATACTTGCATGTGGCGACTTTAAGATAATAACACTTTCTTGCCTAAAGCAGGTACTGTTGATAAGATAAATAGAATTTTACCATGAATAGACTTTAATATTATTTATTTGAAATAAAGAGTTTATTTTGTCTAATTTAATTGTTACAAAGAGGAGAAAGAGGAGTAAAGATGTTGATGGAGAACTTACCGTCCATCCTCCGTCAGAAATTTCTTGTTCGCAGAAGACCTTGAGGAACCAATAGGTTGTACCCCTGATCTGTAGGTAGTAGACTCCAGATTGTCTCATGCCAACAGTCATCAGGTCTGTGCAAGAATAGCCCTGGAAAAGATTAAACAATTAATTAAGAATTTGTTGAGTACATTTTATTTATTTTAGTTAAATGATTATCAAGAATTATGTTTATATTAGCTCAGTTATATCATCATAATCTGTTTAAAAGCCTAAAAATAATTACTGACACTTAGAAAATGTTTTAATAGTAAAAATATGAACATGTTAATACAACACAAAATTTATTAGATGAGCATTTACCTTCAATAATTCCAGATCAGAAAACACTATTTTAGTATTTGTTAATATAATGTGAGTACATACATATCTTATAGAAACTGGTGGCTCAAATCTGACAGTGGTACATAACTATTTTCTGCTTCACTGTAGCCGTGAGTCAGCCCTATGGATTTGGGCTTTTTTTTTTTTTTAAATTCTAATCCACTTCCTCATTTATCCCATCAAGTAGGGCAAAAGTGGAAATTGCCTTGTATGTTTTTAGATATAAACTAACGATAGAGGTAATAAGATAAATGAAAACAAATCCCACCTATGAAGAAGCAAATTGCTGTAATTAAATTGTTTTTTTTCTCTTCATTTTTCATGAAAAAATTATTATTTTTTTTATAATTAGTTCGATCTCCTAGTTAATCTAAAAAAAAAAACTGGTTCACAAAGTAGACCAAGAAGATAGAGATAAATACTCTTTTGAAGGATAATATAAAAACATTGAAAAACTTTTTAAAAGGTAAGGCGATCTGATCTTCCACTATTTTTCATACAACTTCTGCATTAATCCTACTCCAGCTCAAGTATTTTTATTTTTAAGTAGTTCGCTTTTTTCTGTAAATATATTTTTTTGTTTTAGATTTAAAATATAGGATTTATTTAATCTCCTTTTTGATTTTCTTCAAATTCTACGCGAATAATCCTTAATGGCATTTAAAACCATTGTGTATTTTTTGTGTGCAATTTTTTTAATTTTTTAAAGAAATAATAAGATGTTGAAAGAATAAGAAATTTAGAAATTTTCGCTAGATATATTGTTCACGGACGGTTGTAAATAAAAAAAAATTATAGTAAAATGAAAATTGACCACAAGGTGACCCTTGAAATTCTACAATTTAAATTTTTTTTTCCTATCACTAGTGTATATAATGTCTATATAACAATGTGTCGATTTTTTTTTTTTAATATTATAAAGTCATAATAATGTTTATTCTTAATTTAAAACGAATTTGATCCTTTTTTTCTCTCAACTTTATTCTTTACAACTTTTCCAACGTTTCGACCCTCAGGCCATTCTCAAGGATACCTTCATATTGATGTCATTTCCTTTTAACTGTTGAAGGTAGGTTCTGTTTTAAGTTGCAAATGTGAATGAAGGAAGAAAGAAAAGTGTTTTATAAAAGGTTTAAATCTAGGAAAAAATTATTTAGAAAAGGTTATATAGGACAAAGGCAATTAGACTGCATTTTTAAGATTTGAAGAAGGAAATGACATCAATATGAAGGTATCCTTATGAGAATGGCCTGAGGGTCGAAACGTTGGAAAAGTTGTAAAGAATAAAGTTGAGAGAAAAAAAGGATCAAATTTGTTTTAAATTAAGAATAAACTAAACCACTCTCAAACAAGAATATATAAAATAATTAATCATAATAATGGTTTTTGTCGGACTTGTGAAGTATTATAGATTAATTTCATTTTTTATGTTTGTTTTTTAAATTAACCCCTTCTTAACGGATACCTATGTATAACTAATAAAATCACCTTCCTCATGGATGTTCCTTATATAGAAGTTTCATTGTATTTATCATTTAAATATTTACGAATTAAAATATTGTTATGTTAAAAACAGGCCTTGTTCTTTAATTGATCGTAATGTCGACTGTAAATGTTTCCGTATAAGTATGTGCATATATGTGAGCTGTTGATCAAAATGTATTGAAAATATTCCCAAGCAGTGCATAGATCTATGTTATGCAATAATATGTTCTTAATGACAGAGATATTCCATTTCTAAAAGCAGTTTGCCTTAGAAACATGATCATATGAATAATGCCGTTGAATTCAATATGTAAAGTGGATCTACATATGCATGATATTATGTTTACCCGTTTCGACATGAAAAATGCAATTATATGACGCAAGGGGGCGGGTTGGATTTGGTAAGTCGGCTTGCTGAGAGCATCGCCATATACAGACCTGCCCAGGATCTAGTTCTGTCTAAGTTAACATTATCTCTCTAGGCTACTATATACATTCTGTATGTCTCATCGTAAAACCGTGTCATTACGTCTTGGCAAGACGTCTTGGAAAAGATTACGTTTAGATTCGTGTTGGATATCGCGTCGGACCATCTGGTTTCGTTTTATAGTGAATAAGGTGTTCTAAAAATAGCGGTCGTTTTAAAATTATTTCAGAACAGCTAGAAGTATACATTGCGAATACTTACTTGATATTCTAGTACAAGGGCCGGGAAGAAAAAAGGGCAGTTATCTCACCCCAATTTTTGATTACTTCAATGAAAACTATGTATAATTACTTGTCAAAATTGATGAGTCTGCCAAGTATAGGTAGGGAGAATAAAAAATGGTGGCTGTTTCAAAACCTTAAAGAAACATTAATTTTTCATTCGGAGCTCTATATCTTAAAAACTACCTAAAACACTAGAAAACCAAAGAGCACATTATTTGAAGAAGAGAAAATTTACTGAAATATTAGCCCTAAAAGAGCTATTTACGTCCAATAGTTCTCGAGATATAGCTTTTTAAAAAGCAAAATTTCTTAAAAATCTACTGAAAGATTAGTAGTTAGTTAATTTATTTTGAGAAATCTATATCACTGGAACTATGTGACGTACAGATGTCTATTAGCACTCAAATGAAAGCTAGTTTAATGGACTATAAAGAAGTTTATGACCTTTACCTGGGTAGGAATAGTAGTTTTCATGATATTTGCTAAAAGAAATTGATTTATAGTTGTTCGGACAATAGGTTTGATTTATGAAAAACTTTATTTCAGAATCCATTGGACGTACGCAGCTGCCAGCACTCAAATTAAATCTAGTTAAATTTACTACAAACTAGTTAATTACGTTTATCTTTGTAGGAGTAGTAGCTTTTATGATATTGACAAAATAAACTCACAAAATGTTAATTTCTAGTTGTTTGTATGAAATGTTGGATATTTGAAAAAATATATCTCTAGATCCATAATATGCACATATGTCTGCCAACACTGGTCAAATGGTTTTTGAGATATAAATGTTTCAAAATAAATTCACTAACTACTGATCTTTTAGTAAGTCCCATAAAACATTTTTATGAAATGTTGCTTTTTATGTCTCGAGAGTTATTTGACGTAAATAACTTAGGGCTCATATTTTAGCAAATTTGCTCTTCTTTAAATGAAGTTCTCTTAGGTTTTCTTTTGTTGTTCCTACTTTTTAAGATATAGAGCTCCGAATGAAAAATTAATTTTTTTTATTGCTTTGAAACAGCCACCATTTTTATTCCTCCTACCTATACTTGGCAGACTAATCAGTTTTGACTAGTAATCATACATAGTTTTCATTAAAGTAATAAAAAATTGGGGTGAGATAACTGCCTTTTTTTTCTTCCCGGCTCGAATAGTACAATCTTAGCATAGAGGTATAGTAAAAGTCCCGCTTATCTTTCCAATTCGAGTGCAAAACAAAAAAAATAATCTGGAATGTATGAAAGATAAAGATACAATATTAATTTAAATCATATATAAGGTAAAAATTAAAATAAAAACAGAAGTTATGTCTTTTAAAAATAAGTGAGCGGGGTTAAAAGTTGAGGAGTAATTTCTTATTTTGCGAATAAGAGAACTTAAAAAACTCGTTATAAGTTTCGTCCTTTACAATCCAAAATCCTTCCTAAAATCCTCAATGCTCCTTATTTTGTTACTAATAAAACCATCCATAAAGACCTAAATGTTCCTTATGTAACCGATCTAGCCCGAACCCGATATTATTCCTTCCATAATAAACTCCCTAACCACCCAAACCCACTAGTTTCTAACCTTGCTCCCTCTTCCATTCCTGGCAATCCTCCGAGGCGCCTGAAAAGAAGATAGCCTCGTGACCTTATATTGTAAAATGTTTTTAGAGTTCTACTACTGAGTAGTTTCTCTACATGCTGTATCATATCATTATCATTATGTTATTATGATCAAATTTACTTGTTGTATTTTTTATACAGTTGTAAATATCAATAAATAAAAAAAAAAAAAAAGTTTCATCCCACGTTACGGAACCTTATCATGACAAAAACAGTCTTTTTTTTTAAATTGACCTTTAATTTATTCTTACTTCTCTAGTTTTCCGTCTTTTAGTATGTTCAGTATTTTTTATATTTCTCTTTTATTTGTTATTATTTACCTTTTCATTATATGTCAATTTTTTTTTATTTATTATTTATTTATACTTTCACTGTAAAACTTATTTTATTTTAAATTTACTTTGTACCTTTATTACAAAGTAATTAATATAAATTAAGTATAAATTACCTTTATAAGAATTTATATATATAATAAATTTTTAAAGGAGATTATGAAAAAGATTCTTATTTACTTCGATAGGCAAACGCTCCAACACTAAAGTAGGGCAAGTAAAAAAATCATAAAAACTGCCATTTAAGGAGTTAAGTCCAAAGTCACATAACCATTTTTGGTGTTAATCCATATAACTGGTTTGGACTTATTTGATGCAGAATATAATGCGTAAAATGGTTCGAAACTGATTTTATTATAATGAGAATTGGGGATTTCGGATGTTTTACTGTTTGGGCTCCATGAAACTGTATTATATGAAAGGTTCCCGTTTACAGTAAGGGAAGAACAAATTTATTAGGTGTTTGAAAATAAAGACATCGGCCTCGAGTCTCTGTGCCTTTTGATTATTTATTTTATATTACTAAAATAATATCAAGAAAAACCAACTGAAGTATCAGGTTCAAATTTTCAATATTATTTGACCATCTACTTTGGGGTATACTCAGAGTTGGGAAACTATGAAACTAATAGCTAAAATTGCCATGGATATGATATATATATATATATATACATATATAAAATAGTTGTTAAGAACTGTTGAATAAAAAGAAAAGTAAAACGAACGAAATGAGACAAAGAATACAATCCTATTAGTTTTCAATCCCGTTATTATTTAATAGTTGGTAAAAATAACGGATATGAAAACAACATAACGTTTTATGAATTAAGTACATAATGGAAATATTTCGATTTAGAAATATATTATTTTTCAATTTATTTCTATAATTTTTTTATATGTTAGGTTATTACGAAAATTATTATACTATTCAAATAAAATTTTTATCTGCTAAGATTATTTTAAATAAACTCTCATTTTCCATCAATTATTTGAAATAAATACTCAAATTGATGACGGAAAGTACTAAAGACACCAAAATAACAACTGTTCATTCGTTATGAAATGTTTGTATTTCTTACCCCCACCTCTATCAATTTATCTATCTGGCTGTTCTGGAAAAAAAAAAAATTTACGGTCGAAATTTTGGGTGAGTAAAACCATCTTCGAAAATTCACCAATCTTTCATGGGGGTTAATGGGATCATAAATAACAGCATGCAACACAGAACAGAGCTCAAATAACGTTTTTGTGATCTACAACCTTATTAATTATAGCGGTGTAAAAGAGCTTAGCTGCCGACCGTAGTTGGAATGATGCATTTTTTAGGAGAGCAGACGAATGGAACCGAGCCACGAAATTTTAACAGATGTTAATTAAAAGATAAACAACTTTCTTCATTGACTGACATAGTAAAATAAACAAATTACGAAGAGATGTTAGAGGTTACAAACTAAAATCTATAGCTTGAAGTAGTGAACAACAGAGACCTTCAGAAAAGATTTATTTTCCTGTAATTTTGTTTGAAAAACAGACGAAAAGTGCTCTGATTTTTTTAATTTGTTTTTTCCCTAAAGAGATAATAATTGAGTAAAATTTCAAAATCAATTGAACTACTGAATTATTTTCTCATGTCTTCATTTCAATACACATAAAGATTCATTGAAGAAATACGGTGTACGGTATAAAATAGAAATCTCGATTTTGTTTTGATGTTGATAATGAGAATAATTTTAAAAAAAGTTAATTTTCCTAAAACTAATTATTAGTTCATCTAGACTAAAGCGTAGACTATGGGTTAATGTAGATAAGATGATATAAGTGATAAGTTACCTTGACATCCTTGATGGGGACAACCTGCTGGTCGGTGACGAAGGTGCTGCTGGTGTTGGCGGGGGCGGGCTTGTTCTTGACGCTGGGGAAGATGAGACCCCTGCTCCTCTCCCTGTTGTTTCCCCTGCCGCTGGAGCTGGAGGGGGGCTGTGCACTGGAAGGTGCCTGGGTGCTACCTGGAGGGGTAGTGAAGGTCACGGCTTCGGTGCTGTCCTCAGTGAACCTGTTCTGTTCGGTGTACCTGTTCTGTTCGTACTCCACCAGCCGCTCGATGGTAGGATCCAGCAAGGGTTCTGGCTGTCGGAGGGTCACCACTTCCTCCTCTTGCTTCTTCAACCTCTTTTCGACCATACCCAAGTTGGCAATGATCTTGTTAGTGTTGGCCCTCAGGTCGGCGTGGATGTCACTGATTGCTCTTTCTTGTCGCTGAGTCTGTGTCAACAACTCGTCTGATTTAGGCACCAAGTCGTCTACAGAAACCTTCGTACCGACTACTACATTCCAGACTTCGTCCATCTTGTTGGACACGCTCAACATAGGGTGCATCTGCCTTACCAACTTGTCAAGCTTAGAGTTCTTGATGATGGTTGTCGGCGGAGTGGTTGTGCGGTTCCTGAACGGCTGCGGCTGCATATTCTGCACTACAACTGGCTCGACAACGGCTTCATGGATGTCAGTCATCATGGTGAGGACCTTACCCAAACTTTCGGACACTACGTTGATGTGGAACTGGAGCTTTCTATCCAGGTTTGTCGTGCTTCCTCGCAGAGCTTCCAGCTCACTAGTAATAACCTTGGAGACGTCGAGAGTGGTTACTGGCTTCTTTTCACTGGCTTCAGCGTTGATGTCGTCCGAGGGTAAGAAGTTGTTGTCTAATTGGTTCTTGAGCACGATAAGCTTGGAATCGATGTCGCTAACTTTCTGATCCAGAGCTACCAACCTCATGTCCAGGTTGCTGCTTGCGGACTTTGGGAGTTTGGAGTCCAATGCCCTCAAATTGGTTATGATGGACTCGGTCTTGTCGATGTTGTCATTCATCCTCGAATCCAGCTGTTCGACCCTCCGCATCAGATGTTCCACGGCACGGTCCAAGTTTTCTATCCGTTGTAGTTTCGTCTCCAGCGTTGAGACGATGACTTCGAAGACATTGAAAAGATATTGTTCCCTGCAACAGAAAAAAAATATATTTTAGTATTATCCAGCGTAAAATCATTTCATAAAAAAAATGTAATAGAACGTGAAAGTAAACTCGAAAAAAATTAGTGGACTCAGGATAAGGTGAATACCAGACGTCATATAGTTGGCAATAGTTCATGGTCTTGTACGCGGAAGTTGTATGAATTCTTAAATTATCCTTTCCATTATATTTGTAATTTAATAACGGATGATAACATATTATATTCTTAATAAATTATAAGGTTATAAATAATATATACATTAAACTGTGATATAATATATGATATAATACTGTAAATAACAGAGATAAAGAAAGCAATCATATAGAATGAAATAAAAATGAAAAATATCTTTATTATTCGAGAACTTAGTCCTACCTATGTACATTACTAAATAGTCTACATTGACTAGAGCTGAGTGGTGGTTTTTCCTTAAATTATAATACCTTTTATTTATAAAAAAAACAACACTTCCAATGTTCATATATAATATATACATATGCATTAAGTAATATTTATACTGTTTGGGGAATAAAAAAGTTGTTGCAATTAAGATATTTCTACTTAGGATTGTTGGAGTATAAAGTATTGTTTAAAGAATAGAGTTCCAGTGAGGGGCAGCTCGGGTAAAACAGGACTTGTCAAACGCAGCAATTCTGTGGCGCGGAGGGAAAGAGTCAGATGAAGAGCAGGATTCAACAAAGGATTTGAATCGCCCTAAAATTCAATGAAATTCTTCTTCTGCAGGATAAAGGAGGGGAGCTGATTTCTTATCACATGGAGTAGAAAGATCGCTGGAAAATACTGGCATTGCTAGGTTTAGCATCGATTTCACACGAGTCCGCCGTACATGAGACAACCATGTTTCCAGAGGAAGAAACTATTGGAGGAAACTAAGAGATAATGGGTTTTAAGTGGAAAAAGATAGTGGAGACGATTAAAATCGCTTAAGCGTTGTTATAAGTGACCTTACCATGATATTTTTTACATGTATAGTTTCAGTATATCATCTATTTATTTATATAATAAAAAGTAATTGTTTTAGAAAAATCAATTAATACATTTTCTGATTTTTTTTTAATTTACAGTGTAAAAGTTATTTTTTGGTTCTAAAAAAAAAAATCTGAATTTTATTGATATTTTTTAATTATTTGTAAGCAAAAATAAATGTTTAGCTTAAAAAGCAATTATTTCATTCACATTGACTTTTATCCCGCACCATTTTATAGTCAGTCCACTATGCTTTAGAAGCTATTATGCTAACATAATTATTTATAAGTTGTACAATTTCAGTATATGATTTATTTTTTTATTACTCAGATTGATTGTATATATTTATATAATCAGTAACTATTTTTAGATTATTATATTTTTATTTTATAATTTATTGTGTAAAATTTAATCAAAGTAATTACTTACATTACTATAAGTGATGTTAGCATAATTTTTTTACATGTATAGTTTCATTATATGGTTTATTTATTTATTACTTAGATTGATTGTATATATTTAAATAATAAGTAATTAGTTTTAGAAAAATTTATTTTTGTTTCATCTGAAATTATGAAAAAACTATGGAAAAATATTTTTTTTTACCTTAAAAATCAATTAAATCATTTATATTGACTTTTATCTCACAAGATTTTACAGGCAGTCCACTATGTATTAGTTACTGTTATGTTAGCTTATTATTTTTTTACATATATAGTTCCAGTATATGATCTATTTATATAATACTTAGGTTGATTGTATATATTTAAACAATAAATAATTGTTATTAGAAAAAATCATTTTTTTTTTAAGCTGAAATTTACGATTTTTTTTTTTTAAATTTACAGTGTAATATTTATCTTTTGTTTGTAAATTTAATCAAAGTAATTACTTACATTACTATAAGTTATGTTAGCATAATTTGTTTACATTTATAGTTTCATTATATGGTTTATTTATTTATTACTTAGGTATATATTTAAATAAAAATTAATCATTTTTAGGAAAATTGTTTTTTCTTTATCTGAAATTTTCCTATTTTTTTTTCTAGTTTACAGGGTAAAATTTATCTTTTGATCGTAAAAAATCTGAATTTTAATGATCCTTTTAAACTAAGGAAAATATTTGTTTAATGTTAAAACTGAATTTATTCATTTACATTGACTTTTATCCTGCAAGATTTTATAGATAATCTAATGTGCAGAAGGATTTCAATCCTTTTACTCTTCAAAGACTGTAGTTTTAATCCTTTTAGTGCCGGAAACCGATATTTAAGTCTTTAATGCACTGGCGATAAATGTCAGCATCGATATATCGGTGTGCTTTACTATTCGCATTGCTAGAAACTCTATCTCAAAATTAATGTATAATACGTTATAAATGGTTTAATTTCATCACGAGAGAATTTAAAAAATAGTTTTTCCACAACAAAGTGAAAAATAAATGAAAATGTGACTTATCGGTCGTTTGTTTTTTTGTGGAGGGGACAGTGTGGTTATTGAACACGTTACGGTTGTTCAATTTGAAGTGGTGATATTTCATCAGGCCCTTTGTCTCAGCTGTTTGTTTCGAAATATTACTACATAAGAGATGTTGTCGTTAATGTTTTGTTTTGCTAAATTGTGGTGTTTTACTTCAATGGGCGGTCATTAACACTACAAGTGTGGGTATCCAAAGCACTATATAGTGCAGTGCGTGACAGCTTTTCTTCAGCCCGTCCTTTATTGGAGAGTGGTGGCAGGGGTCATCTCCATACTTCTAGGTAAGGTGGCCGAAAAGAGATATCGGACAACCTTCTGTTCTGTCAGGAGTACGCCCAAGGACTAAGTGGGGTTCGAACTAAACTTTATTTTATTTGATATTCTTATTTTGCATATTAATGTAAATTTAGTTAATAAGGTTAGGAATTTATGTTAAGGTTAAGTCAACCTATAAGTTTTTTTTTTTTTTTTTTTTTAATGATAAGAATTCTATTTTTTTCATTCTGTGTACATATATTTCTTCTTACAATTAAACTTTTGTACATATAGTTTTGCTGTTCTTTCTTATGCATATACATTACTTTCAACTTGTTAATTTACTTTGTTTTTGTTGTTCACTGAATATTACTATAATTCAACAGGTGGGTAGGTATCACCCCTAAGTTTGTTTGTTTGTTTGGTTGTTTAGTGGCGCCAAACTTCATTGGTCATCAACGCCATTTATATTTTATTTAATTTTGCTAATATTAGTTAAATTTTATTTATTTTTTGATTTGATTTATTTATTTATTTTTTTAAATTTATTATTTTTTTTCTTCCGATCAAGTTATATTTTTGTCAGTAAATTTTGTGATTTCAAAAACCGAAACACCAATTCTATTGCCTTATCATCGTCTCCAATGGAGATATCGTGGCTTAGTCCCAAGCTGTTGAGGTGTGGTGTAAAATATGGGCATCGTTGGAAAACATGGCTTATTGTTAAATTGTTATTGCAATACAGGGAGTTCGGAGGCGTTTCTTTTGATATAAGATAGGAGTGGGTGAGCCTCGTGTGACTTATTCTCAGCCTAGTCAGTACAACTTCCTCTCTACGGCATTTGCGACTGGAGGTACCCCAGGGCTTGACATCCTTTTTTATAATTTTTAATTTGCTCATTGGGCTTTCGTTCCACAAAGATTGCCATTTATCTTTGACTTCCTTTACAAGAGGTCTGCATATCTCTGACGGAGTTAAAATTGCTTTACCCCGTCCCGGAAGCGCGAGAGCTTCTCTTGCATCGTGATCGGCCAGTTCATTCCCTGCGATTCCTACATGGCTTGGAACCCATAGAAATGTTACTGACTTACCCATGTTGTGTAGAGTTTTTAAGTGAAAATGGATGCAGGAAATTCTCGGATGTTCTGGATACATACAATCTAAAGCTTTTATCGAGCTTAATGAATCTGTAATTATCGTAATGTTGGTGTGGTTCAAAGATAAACAGAAGTGAAGTGCTGCTGCTATTATATTTAGTTCGGGAGTGAATATGTTGCATAGTTTGTGGAGTTTTATTTTGAACGTTGAGTCATTTGTTACTAAGGATGATGCTGCTGATTAATCTGATTTTGATCCGTCTGTATAGATTAAAAAGGATTCGGGCATGTTATGAATTAGACGAGAAAAGTGGGCTTTATATTCACTTGGTTCCCCAATCACTCCTACGTTTTCCGTCATCTACATGTAAAGGTATTCGCCAGTGGTCATAACTCGATAATTGTTTATATTGGGATATATTGTAGTTATATTGTGGGTATATTGAAGTCATCATTTCGGGGTTTTCATTATTTCCAAGGAAAAAAAAAAAATAACGTGGCGTCTAAGGAGCAACTTATTCTTGGTCGTCGTCCCCCCTTTGGGTTTATGTTTATTTTATTTTTTACTTTAACTCATCCCCTCCTCCGCTGAACGTGGGCAAGTATAAACGATAAGTATATAACTAAAGGTAAATCTAAATTTGCCCGTATAAGATGCTTCGTATGAAACATAAGATTCCTAGGGATCTATAAATTAACGAAGGATTTGTTTGATATCACAAAGAAACCATGGAGGTCGTAGAAAGAAAGGTTTCCTATTTCTCAATATCGTAATAGTAAATATCAAGTATTGCTGTAATGATACTATAATTAATGCAATATAAAACACCTTAAGTCCATTAATAGAATAGATATAATATTGTATCTATGCGTTTCGAAACTTAACCGAAATAAGTGAAAGGAGGTTTGAATATCTAGGCCAGTTATTAACTGCACATTTTTATAATTTTCTACTTCAATTGAGAAACTCATGTCAGTCATGAGAAGTATGCAATAACTAGATTCCGATTTCGAATTTGATAATTTACTCGTTACTTGTTCGGAGGAAATATGAAATTTTCGAATAATTGGAACCAGTCCCGGCAAATACCTGTAAGCGGTAATTGCAGGGGCAGCTGTCAGGAAAATTAATTAAAAATATTTCAACTATGATATATCAATTAAAATGACTGAAAAAAAAAATTCTTAGGACCACTGTTTTAAACACAAATTGTTTAAAATGAAACAATGTAATAATTTTTTTTAATCTTAATTATTTTAGCAAATATCATGAAAACTACTACTCCTACGAATAAAAAACATTAACTAAATAATTTGCAGACTAAACTAGCTTTAATTGTAGTGATAATATTTATCTGTACGTATTAATGATCTTTAGTTTAACATGTTAAATGAAGAAATATTTACTTCTTATACCATGTTAAAACGATATAACATATAAGTTGAGAGTCTGTTACTAGGTCTGATAAATGGTAAATGACGTAACGCAACAGACCAGCTGAGCTCGTCACAGTTTTGTTTTTTGTGTTAGGTTACTTACTCGTAGTTTGTGTTAGTATTGTTTTAGATGTTTTTATAACTAATAAAGCAATGGATGACAATAATAATAGTGTAATGACAGTTGTCAATTAGCTCATCTTGTTTCCCTTCCTCACAAGTTAGAAGATCAACAAGGCATTCAGTAGCCAAACTTTCACACAACTTGAACTTTTCACTCAATTTAGACATGTAATAAATTACTTTAATCAAAACTTATAAGTAAATAATAACCTGAAGTTTTGGAAGAAAAGGTTAGAAAACAAGCTGCTCAGAAAATCCGCTAGGAGCTCTTATGCATTTAACATGACTTTAAATAGGGCTGCTCACAATCCTATACTTATAACATTTAACATGGTAAAACATTTTACATTTAACAAAACATCACCCCTAAAGATTTCCCACAATAAATTCACTAACTACAGATTTTTCATGTAATGTTGCTTTTAAAAAAACTATATCTCACTCTTAAATTAATATAGTTCTGTAAGGGCTCATATTTTAGCAAATTTACCCTACTTTAAATGATCTTTTATTAGGTTTTAGAGTGTGGTAGTTAGTTTTAAAGATATGGAGCTACGAATGAAAAATTATATATTTAATTGTTTTAGTTGTTTTTATTTATTGAATATTAGTTGTATTTTATTTATGTTAGGGAGGGGAAATATGGAAAAAAAGAAAGAATAGAAAAGGAAGAAAGAGAAAAAAAGGGGGATTAACGGGAAAAAAAAATAAAACATAGAAAGAAGAAAAAAAAAGAATAAAACGATAAAATAACCAAAGCGATGAAAAAAAGTCATATACTATTATGATCAAATATTGTTTGCCTAAATTGTATAAGATTAAAAAATAATTGTATGATTAGATTTGAAGAAGTATATTGTGTAGCTAATAAACCAATGAACTTGGCCATCATATCTTTGTCGATAGATACAGCCGCCATTTTTTATTCCCCTTAACTATACTTGGTAGACTCATCAATTTTGACTACTAGAGAGGGAGAGAAGAGAGAAAGAAATTTATTCATTCATGCTGCCCAAATACATCGGGTTGCTACATTACACAGCATACTGATCAATCCGTTATCGGACATATATAAATTACATTTTTTGATATGATACAATATAATAGGAAGATAACATTTTTTTTTTGGAGAAATATTTCCTTCTTATTCCATGTTAAAACGATATAACATATAAGTTGAGAGTCTGTTACTAGGTCTGATAAATGGAGAATGACGTAACGAAACAGACCAGCTGAGCTCGTCACCGTTTTGTTTTTTGTGTTAGGTAACTTGCTCGTAGTTTGTGTTAGTATTGTTTTGGATATTTTTATAACTAATAAGGAATGGATGACAATAATAATGTAATGACAGTTGTCAATTAGCTCATCTTGTTTCCCTTCCTCACAAGTTATAAGATCAACAAGGCACTCAGTAGCCAAACTTTCACACAATTTGCACTTTTCACTCAATTTAGACATGTTGTAATAAATTACTTTAATAAAAACTTATAAATAAACAATAACATGAAGTTTTGGAAGAAAAGGATATAAAACAAGCTGCTCAGAAAATCCGCTAGGCGTTCTTATGCATTTAAAATGACTTTAAATAGGGCTGTTCACAATCCTATACTTATAACATTTAATATGGTAAAACATTTTAAATTTAACAAAACATTACCCCTAAAGATTTTCAACAGTATTTTTTTACAATTAATATCAGTCTATAAAATAAACTAAAGCTTTTCAATTTATTCCTTTTTTTTTTCTTTCCCCTCCATTTTACAACCCTTATTTCATTTTATCAACAAATTCCCCTATATATCAAATATTAGAATATCAAAAATAATAAAGTAGTAAATAAATAAAACAACAAATAAGATATGCGATGCATGCATGCCATCCCTCCTCTAGATAACTCCCTCACTCATTAATTTCCATGCATGTGGTGGTGGATGATTCCCAGGGAGTCAAGTATTATATTCTCTGTCATCCTAGCCACGTCCTGGACATCGACCCCGAGCTCCTCCATGAAGCTCCTAGTTGTGCTGGGAATCGTTCCACGGGCTCCGAACCAGAGGCCTCTCACGTTGAAGTCTCGTTCTCCGAAGCCCTCACGGAACTTCTCCTTGAGGAAAGGGATACATTTATCGTAGATTCTTTTCCCTATCTACTTTATTTGCCTGGTCAAGGTCGTTATTTTCATATCTTACGGTTGGGTCTGAAAAGGGCCCCCTTCTTAGGAAAAGCAACTATATCCGCATATCTTGTGGATCCATCCGTATCTACACAATAGACCTCGTCAAAGCAGGAAAAATCTATTTCTTTTAGGAGCTTCATTAACTCGTATTTCACTCTATGTAATAAAATATTGGGGTGAAATAACTAACTTTATTCTCTTCTTGGGCTCTTACACTATTAAGTTCGTCGCCTAATTAAATTAAATTTTGGACAGATGAATGAAAAGGCAAAGAAAAAAAAGATCTGAATTAGTTCAGACAAGATTTAGTGATCCTCTTTAAAAAACTGAAAAAGGAACAGATACATTGCACAATAGATTAAATTATTTGGTGTTTGAATATTTTGTGTTAGTTAAACGAATTTATATGTTAGCTTACTTTTTTGAATTGATAAATATGAATCATATTTTATTGAACGTTGAAGAGGAGCTGGTTTTAGCTCGAAACGTCCTATAATAAAGAGTTTAAGAAGTAAAAAGGATTGAATTTGTCCTATAAATTATACAATAGATATATTGATGTTAATGTGTATTTGTATTTTATACTATAATTTTTTTTTCTGAAAAATATCACTATTTTAATGATCTAAAATATATTATTTTAATAACACATTACACATATCTGAAGCTGTAGTATAATTTTTTTTAGAAATCGACGAGTCTACCGAGTATAGGGTAGACTCATCAATTTTTAGTAACAATACATAGTTTTAATTAAAATAATAAATGATTGCGGTAAAATAACTGACTTTTTTCCCTTGTATTATTACACGTTGCATATTATTCAATTATATATGATTGCACGTTGAAGACGAGCCGGTCTTAGCCCGAAACGTCCCACTATAATAAAGAGTTTAAGAAGTAAAAAGGGTTGAATTTGTCCTTGAAATTATACATTAGATATATTGAATTTAATGTCAATTTATTTATATTCTAAACTATATTTTTTTTCAATTTATTTATATTCTAAACTATATATTTTTTTCTGAAAACTGCCACAATTCAAAATTATTTTATTTAATGACATTTACACATATCAGAAATTATACTATATATATTTTTTAATTATATTTGAAAATAACCTTGATTTAGTCGAAACTGTCAATGAACTGTTCAAAATTATCATCATACTTCTTTAATTTTCTTCTATAGACTTTTAGGCGTTCAGAAAAATATTTCTTTTTTTGTCCATTATAATTTATGAGGAGAAGAATTTGTAGAAAAAATTAAATTGAGAGTAAAAAGCAAAAATGTAGAAAGTACCGCCAGTTGATGGTTGGGAGATTTCTTTCATTTTGCCAACTTTATCTTATGCAACCATCTAGATATGTCTGTTATATCATTTTTTTTTTTACTTTATTTATAGAAATGTGTGCGGTATTATAAATTCCTGACCGGCTACGGAAAGCTTCCTGTTTGAGAATAATTTTGAGATTTGTAATTGGCTCCTATTTCGTCACTTTCTTTTTTTTTTTTAGTTTTCCGCAACAAAAAAACTATAATAAAAACATATGTTTGACCTTAATACATCAATTTAAGTTCAAACATTTACAAGCTTGAAGGATCACACGTACAGGTCAATGTATTATTAATATCACGTTTCTCTGAGACAACTCAGCCCATATTTTTTATTTGGCATACAAATCAGAATTTGAGAATACCTTCCGCCATTTTATTACAAATTAGTTGCCACAAGGGTTCAGACACTCCTATCGCGGCCATTATTGAAGTAGAGGTCAAATATAAATTGTATTTTAGTTATTTTTATTTATTTATTGCTATTTACAATTTTATTTAATAAAAACTGTATAAAAAGAAATCAAATAAATTTGATGTAAGATTAAAATAGAGTGATACAGACATGTAGAGAAACTACCCTAATCATATTTCAAAACTAGGTCTTGAAGCCATCTTCTTTTCAGACACTCAGGAGGATTATTAGGTAATGAAGGAGAGCCAGGTTAGGAACAAGTGGGTTTGGGTGGTTGAGAAGGTTTTTACGGAAGGATTGGTATCTGGTTTTGGCCAAATCGCCTACTTAAGGAACATTGAGGTCCTAATAGATGATTTTATTTGTGACAAAGTAAGGAGCATTAAGGATTTTGGACTGCAAGGATTGGATACGAGAGGAATTCATGGTTTGTGGGGCTCCAAAGCTCAACTCCATATGTCCAGAGATATGCCTTATTATAGTATTATAAATGAGTCTTTTATAATTAATTGGTAGTTTAGACCGTTTGTCTAGTAAGTGCTGTAATAGTCGGAATCGAAGAGCAGTTTCCTGTCTTTTCATTCTTGGTACAAGATTCCAAGTCAGTCGTTTGTCAAAATGTAGTCCCAAGTAACGTAATTTATATTGGTTCGCCAGGAATAATTGGGGTATTATTAAAGGATACGGAAGTCATGGGTTTACGACGAAGGGTAAATGTGATTTGGTAAGATTTATTGGAATTTATTTTAATCATCCAGTTTTAGCACCATTCTTCGGAGGTGGTTCTCTGGTAATGGATAGTTTGGGATACGATAGAAGGATCATCATTATAGACTATAGTCATGTGTCATCAGCATACGTGATGAGTATAATGTTAGGATGGGTTGGAATGTCAATAGCTAAAACAGAACTTTAAGGATTAAGAATTTCTAAATGATAGAATAAAATAAAATTTTTATATTACATAAAACTAATTTCATAGCAACTATTATGAAATGATTAAAATGATCTTGAAGCTTTAGTTTTAATGAGAGATGGTAAAGTAAGATAAGTAGATAAATACTGTATTCAGAAATCGGTATTGAACCTTCAGGTCTGTTAGAGACCTTTTTTATAGACTGCATGCTCCTGCTATGTCTATAGCAGAAATAAAATAAATATTATGTGGTAATAAGGGATCTAGTTAGAGGAGAACCGAAATATCCTTGGGAACTGAACTCCTTTCCTTCCTATAACACATTATCTAGCACTTTTTCATCCATCTATACTTTGACTTCCTCATTTCACGAATCCATCTCGTTAAGATATGAAGAACATCAGTCAGCTAGGTCGCCCATACATGGTTAGGAAAAATATAAAGTATTTAGTTCTTTTCAAGTGATTACTGGTTATATGGAGAATAAAAATTGCAAACGATCTAGACTAAGTGGGGATAATTGTCGACAGAATGTTAAGTTACAGTAGAATGTTATAAATAGAGACTGAATTTTCGTGTTGTAAAAACTATTAAAAACGAGCAGTAATAAAAAAAAAATCGTTTAATTTTTTTATTACTAATATTAATATAATAAATAGTGGGAGTGGTAAGGTCATGCTCATATATGAATATTCTATTTATCGATATTACAACAATACAAAATATTAAAATAAATATGTTACTATCAAAATAAAATATTGATATTCCATTTCTAAATTTTCTTTTCGGTTTACACTAAATATCAATATTTCGATAAAATAATATCAGAATATTGCTGCTAATATTCGATATCGATATTACAACAATTTAAAATATCGAAATAAATACGTGATTTTCAAAATAAAATATCGATAATCCATTCTTAAATTTTCTATTAAATTTTTTCGCCTGTTTAAACAAAACATCGTTTTTCCAATAAAATAATATTGGAATATTTTTGCTAATTTTTACATACGGATATTACAACAGTAGAAATTATCGAAATAAATATGTATCTATCAAAATAAAATATCCATATTCCTGTTTTAATGTTTCTAACTAATATTTTAGTTATTTAAAAAAAAATATCGATATCTCGATAAAATAATATAGCAATATTCCTATACTCATTGGTAAGGTCATGTCTTATCTATATATTTGTAGTTCCCCCCCCCTCTCTCTCTTCCCCCCCCTCTCTCTCTCTCTCTCTCACCATTTTCCAAAAATATTTCAAAAGTGATATAGCACCGTAGCTCCCTTGGCGGGTTCGACCGAAAAGGATTGCCTATTTTTATACCTCTTTTTATTTATTTTTTTTTTGTATTCTCCTGAAAAAAATTTTGATGGGTAAAATAATACATATATATGGTGAGGTATGGTATATGTATAACTGTAAATAAAGGAATTCCTTGGATTGCCTTCTGGCATTATAAGGTTAGGTGAAGGTTCCAATAAAGGTAGTGGTGATCGGTTAAATTAAAAAAAAACAAAAAAAAAACGGTAGCTCATCTGATTCCAGTTCAGAAGGTTGCGTGTACTTTTTAAAAACCTTTTTTTTGTTTTCGTAATCTCCTTTATTATTAAATTTATACAATACATTCATACACATGCATAATAGAAATGACAAATGAATACTAGGATAATCGGAGAAGTTGGTTGGGGGGTGTGGTCAGTAATGAACAACATAAATAAACAAAACCATATTTATTTATTTTTATGCCGATGTTTCGATTGAGTTTCAGGTTTTCATCAGGGCTATAGAACAAAAGAGATCACAACAACATTTAGAGAAACAAAAAATTGAAAAGGAATAGTGCACAAACAAATTTGGGACTATACAAAATATTGAATTAAATAATAAATGATAAAAAAATGATAACTGATAATTGAAAAGTAAAAAAAATTAAATTGATTGATAATCGTGGAATTTGATGATAGTAAATTGAAAACAGTGAAAGATGAAATATAATATCATGTAGGTAAGAAGATATGTATAATATAAGATATGCAAATAGTGTCTAAAAAACTGAAAAAATAAATAAATATTGTAGATAAATTTGTAGATTCAATTTATTTATTTATTTATTATCTTATATTATACATATCTTCTTACCAACATGATATTATATTTCATCTTTCACTGTTTTCAATTTACTACTATCTGATACCCGATTATCAATCAATTTTTTTTTTACTATTCAATTATCAGTTATAAATTTTTTATCATTTATGATTCAATTCAATATTTTGTATAATTCCAAATTTGTTTGTATACTATTCCTTTTTAATTTTATGTTTCTCTAAATGTTGTTGCTATCTCTTTTGTTCTATAGCCCTGATGAAGACCTGAAACTCAGGTCGAAACTTCGGCATAAAAATAAATAAATATGGTTTTGTTTATTTATGTTGTTCTTTACTGACCGCACCCCCCGACAAACTTCTCCAATCATTACGGTCAACTATCTACACCTCAGTATACTACCATACTACTACTGCCTTGGATTGCCTTGTGGCATTGTAAGGTTCGTTGTAAGGTCCAATCAAGGTAGTCAAAATCATGCAGCTAACGCCAGTGGATTATTGGAACGGGGAGGGACGTTTCGTTAGTGTGTGTGTAACGACTTTAGACTGATGAGTCCAAAGTCCTTCCCTCGTCGAAGACGTCAACTATGGGGACATATTCGATTTTGTCATGAATCAAGACAAAGTTGTACATGAAACAATGATTTCGTAGTTAAAACTCAAAAATATGAATAAAAATGCAATTTCGTCTTGAAACCCCACAACGTGTAATTTCGTACAACATAAAACGGTTGTAAATAAAATGCTCTTTTCATGATTTGTATTTCCGTCAAGGTTAGCGTTAATTTATTTGAATTTAGGGACCAAAAAAAAATGCAATTTCATGACAATCCTCTCTCTAATTGCATTGAAAAAAATCGAGTATATTAAATGAATTTAATCCCCCAAAATAATTACTTTAACTTATATATTATATGGGTTAGAAAAATAATATAAAGATAATTGGAGTATTGAGAAAGGTTGATAATTATGTTGAATGATTACAGATGGCCTGAGAACTGGGGCATGTAGTTGCAACAAGCTGTCAGGCTTGGCAAAGCGAGGATATTCAACGCTCATTAATATCTCCTCAATATAGTCAAATATTATACTTGCAGAATATTTTTATTTTTATGGAAAGTAATGGAAAAAATTTCTCATATTGACATCGTTTCATAATTTTTAATTATATGAAAATATTTGAAGTTGTTTAATAATATTAATAAAATAACAAAATATATCCAAAACGTCGAGCATGATGACAAACACCTAGTGCCGTTGGGCCACTGCTGCTTTGGAAAAACGTTTACACGTAGTTTTAATGTTCTGTTCCGTCCAGAAAAGATCCTTAGCTATTTATATCCTGAATTCATCCAGTAGAAAAAAAGTTGTAATTAAAATTATTAGCGCTCAGCTCAAAATATATACACTGCTTCAAGCATATATATACGCAGTAAATTCCAAACCTCCAAGACGAGGAGGCCCCTCACCTCCGGACTCAAATAGTTGCTGAACGGATAGCTCATATGTAAAATTAAATATAACAGGTAACCTTTAAATACCAAAGGTAGTAAAAGGTAAGACACAACACAAATTACTTTTTCTTTCTACACAGTAATGCACTACTAACTCACATTTTATTTCTGTTTTGGAGGGTTCGGAAAAAAAAAAAAAAAAAAAAAAAAAAAAAAAAAAAAAAAAAAACCCAAGATACTTTCTCATCATCCGTTCCTTTCTCACTGATAGATTATTGCAAGTGAACCAGAATGGTCACTATTCATCTTTTTATTCTTTATCCGCTGGTGTTCTTCAAGGTAGAATCTTCGGTCCCATCCTCTACACAGTCTATACTGCTGACATTCCAACCAGACCTAACGCTATTCTCACCACGTATGTCGATGACATATATGTACTCGCAGTTAATAATAACCCTTTAATTGCATCCCATATCAAAACCCTCGAAGAATGGTGCCGAATTGGAGGATTAAAATAAATTCCAACAGATCCCATCATCATCTTTAGTCTTCATCGTAAACTTGCCGACTGCCCTTTAATAATGTTGCTCTTACCCCAGTAGAACAGATCCGCTACCATGGACTATATCTTGACAAGCGTCTAACTTGGAATCCTCACACAAGACTGAAAATACAGGAAACTGCACGTCGATTCCGACTATTACAGCACTTACTAGACAAACGGTCTAAACTACGAATTCATTACAAAAGACTACATGACTATAACAAGTTGAGCTTTGGGACTCCACTAAGCTATTGAATTCCTCTCGTATCCATTTCTTAAAATCCAAATTCCTTCGTAAAATCCTCAATGCTCCTTACTTTTTCACAAATAAAACCAAACATAAAGACCTAAATGTTCCTTACGTAACCGATGTAGCCCGAACTAGATATCAATCCTTCCATTATAAACTCCCAAACCTCTCGAATCCATTAACTCCTAATCTTACTTGAAAAGAAGATGGGCACGAGACCTTATATTGTAAAAATATTTTTAGTGTGCTACGAATGGGTAGTTTCTCTACATGCCTTTAACAGTTGTTAAGGTCAATAAATAAATAATAATAAAAAGAAAAGTAAATTTATGTCAAACTTTCAATCTATACACAGTACATACTCAAATCTATCAGTACAAAAAAAAAATCTCGTGATCAGCGATGTGTGTACGTGTACATTTTAAAATTAGTTCACTGACCTAGTAAGATAGATGAGATATGAACGAACAAGAAATCCGATACGAAGCCAAAATGAAAATGCAGAAATTGGAGCTCGTTAACTTTTTTTTAAAAGTTAATTTTTTTTTGTTCATTTCGAAGCAGGAAATTTAGAAATGCTATGAAATTCGAGTAAGGATGTAGCAAGAGGTGAGGTCGTATACCAAATCGTCCATGTCTGCCCGTTGCATTTTAGTGCAGCCAGCGCCTGTTATATCATTCCTTGTCGTAACCGAACATTTGAGCAACCTTTATTATTATTTTTTATTTGGAAATATATCAGTTACTTATATCAGCGAAACGATTCCATTTATTCTCTAATGTACTTCAGGGCCGAAAAGTAAAAAAAAAAAAAAAATGATCGCATATAAAACAAGTTCTGACGGTGAGGTGACGTAATGTACACACTGCCTCCAAAATAGGCCACTACATATCTATGAGCCACTTTTTATATAATGCCTTCGGAAATAGACTTCGGAAATATATAGACTTTATTTTAATCACTACCAAAAATGCCAGATCAAAAAAATAAAAATAAAAAAAGACTAATTAATTTTGAGGAATTGAATGAAAAAAGAAAATAAATCGTCTGTCCTTTGGACCCGCGTTATACACAGAGGTTATTCATCTTGGATTTTGAGAAATTAATTTAACTTTCTCGGCTAGCCAACGTCCTTATAATCAGTCAGCATTTTTTTATTCTAAATTTCACTTGTTTGGACCTTCAAGTCCAAAACAGTAATATTTACAAAAAAAAGAAATGTTCCGTTTTGTCTTTCTTGTCATTATATATTACATAACACACTTGTTTTTTTAGAGTTGTGAATGTTCGTTATATGTTTCGAAAAATAATCATCTGATGTAAAAAAATCAGTTCAAAGCCAAGAAGCCGTAGACGGATATATATTTTAAATTCAATTTTTTTTTCCAAGTAAACCACAAAGGTTCCTATTCATCCCTCTATTCTCAGTCCGCTGGTGTTTCTCAAGGTAGTATCCTTGGTCCCATCCTCTACACCGTCTATACAGCTGTGTCAAACCAATCCTAACATTATCCTCACCACGTATGCCGATGACACATGTGTGCTCGCTGTAAATAATAACCCATTAATTGTATCCCAAAATCTCCAATCCCATATCAAAGCCCTCGAAGATTGGTGTCGTAATTGGAGGATTAAGATAAATTCCAACAAATCCTATCAAATCACCTTTACCCTTCGTGGTGAACCTTGTTGGAAAAGAAAAAAATTATGTACTCATAATCGAATTTTAACTTGTATTTTACGATTTCTGTACTCAAGGCAGAAAAGAAAGGAAACTGCACGTCGTTGTTGCCTATTACAGCACTTACTAGACAAATGGTCTAAACTTCCAACACATTACAAAAGACTGATCTACATGACTGTATTAAGGCCAATCTGGACATATGGAGGTAAGCTTTGGGGCTCCAATAAGCCTTCGAAATCATTTCGTATTCAATCCGTACAATCCAAAATCCTTCGTAAAATCCTCAATGCTCCTTATTTTTTTACTAATAAAATCATCCATAAAGACCTAAATGTTCCTTATGTAACCGATCTAGCCCGAACCCGATATTATTCCTTCCATAATAAACTTCCTAACCACCCAAACCCACTAGTTTCTAACCTTGCTTCCTCTTCCATTCCTGGCAATCCTCCGAGGCGCCTGAAAAGAAGATGGCCTCGTGACCTTATATTGTAAAATGTCATTAGAGTGCTACCAATGGGTTGTTTCTCTACACGCCTGTAACACTCCAATTTAACTTAGATCAGATTTACTAAATGTATTATAATGTACAGTTGTAAATAGCAATAAATAAATATTTAAAAAAAAATACTCAAATTTAGGATTTACATATTAATCTTGAAATATTAAAAACTACTATTTTGATAGGAGTTGACATTTTTTTTGTCTTGATCTACTACAGAGGTTCCTGTGTATGCAAAGGTGTAACTCAAATTTTATGTATAGTGCAGGTTTAAGTCAGGGATGTTACTGTAAAGGTTTTGCTAACATCGACTAACTGGAAGTGCTACTTTATTATCAAATTTGTACTTTAGTTAGGATTTTCCTCAGTCCGGTATTCTTCAAGGTAGAATCCTAGGTCCAATCCTCTACACAATCTATAGAGCTAACACCCCAACCAATCCTAACACTATCCTCATCACATGTGCCGATAACAAATGTGTGTTCGAAGTTAATAATAACACTTTAATTGCGTCCTAAAATCTCCAAATACATATCACAAACCTTGAAAAATGGTGTCGAAATCGGAGGATTAAAATAAATCCCATGAAATCACCTTTACCCTTCGTCATAAGCCTACCGACTGTCCACCAGGTTTGGACAAATGACTTTATGGACTCCTTATATACACAAAACTGAAAAGACAGGAAACTGCACGTCGATTCTGACTATTATATATATTTTATTTATTCATTTTAGTATGTATGAGATCATTCATCACTATTACCTATTGCTCACAACTGTGTGGCAGACTGTAATATCTATCAATAAATAAATCTATCATTAAAAAAAATAATACCCCACTTATTCCTGTTGAAGAGATCCGTTACTTAGGACTAAATCTGGACAAACGACTGACATGGAATCCTCATACAAAACTGAAAAGACAGGAAACTGCACGTCGATTCTGACTATTATAGCACTTAATAGACAAACGGTCTAAACTTCCAATTCATTACAAAAGACTGATCTATATGACTGTAATATTCTTCGAATTCCTCTAGTATCCAAATCTAACAATCCAAATTCCTTCGTAAAATCCTCAATGCTTGGTACTTTGTGACAAATAAAATCATTCATAAAGATCTACATGTTCCACATGTTACTAATCAAGCCCGAACCAGATATCAATCCTTCCATCAAAAACTCCCAAACCCCACTAGTTTCTAACCTTGATTCCTTTCCCATTCTTGATAATTTTATGAGGTGCCTAAAAAGAAGATGGCTTCAAGACCTTCTAATGTAGAAAGGTCATTAGAGTTTAACCAAATTTAGTACCAAGGGTAGTTTCTCTACATGTCTGTATCATGTTATAATAATCTAACATCAAATTTACCAGATATATTTTTTATTTATATCCAGTTGTAAATGTAAAAAAAAAAAATGAAATTTCACCAACAATTTTAGTTAAACTCAGCATATCGATGTACAGTTTAATGTTAATTATTATCATCTAGGTCTATTGAAATAGTCTGGCAGGACTTAAAGTCAAATTTTCAATATGGGTTTCTTTAAAATACTTTTAATTTACATTAATTACATTTAATTTAGTTTATTTGAAATTATTAACAAATTTTCATTGTTAGAAATTGTATTCATAAATAATTAATTTAAAAGAAATTGATAATTAAATAAAGTAGAAAAAATGAGAATTATTTTTCCAGGTTGAAAACCAAGCATTAATGCAGACCTATAATATACAGTTAAAAAGTCAAATTTTTTTTAGTAATATTTATATATCACGTCATCGTATAAGGTAATTAAGTATGACGTAATACTCATAAAATATAATTCAATATTAATGTAGACCTATAATAAACCGTTGGAAAGCCCAAGATTTTAGAAATATTGATATGTAATATATGAAGTTGTATAAGTTAGTAAAGAATGACGAAAAACTCATAAAATAAAAGTAACATTAAATCTTATTTATATGTATAATTTTTGTACTAGTGCAGTTTGCAACTAAAAACCAACACAAATTTGATTTCGATAACAACATAATTTTACATAAAGAAAACAATATGTTCAAAAGAAAAATAAATGAGTCAATTTACAAATCAGAGAACATCAATTATACACTAAATTTTAAAACAGATACAAGAAATTTGAACTAACAATATGCAGATATTTTAAGCAAAATAAATGTATAAAAAATATGGGTAAAATTCTATGTTACTATTTACAATAATATATTAATAATAAAAGAAATAAAAATTTAGATCAAAATGCAATTTGATATCAATTAAATATACGTCTGACATGAGTGTATGGAAGGTTAAAAATAGTATGTTAATATGATAGCTTGTGTAAAGTTATCTAAAATTAAAAATTTTAAATATTAGTGAAAGTGTGACAAAGTAGGTAACTAAACATAAGCTTAGGCAAGTTTATTAATAATTAATATGATTCACTATTAATTTATTGTTTCATAAGGTAATTTGACTTGTAATTAATGACCTGGGAGAACTGCCTGAGATATGTTTTTAATTAATTGGATGTGAGGTGTAAATTTATATTTAAGGTATGTTAAATTATTAGTTGTCGTTAAAATTGTTACAAATGAATGTATAATAAAGCTGTTAATTGTTAGATTGTCCTTGAGGATGTCCGAATTGGCCGAAACGTTGGACAATTGATATAATAAAAAATATTGAGACTTAACATGGATACCAATTGATTTATTTAAACAAACTTATTTATATATAGTTATATTTTAATTAATATTATTTTAAGAGTATGATGGCTAATTAATTGCTAAACTATATAGTAACGTTAAACCTTTAGAGTGGGTTTGTCGGTCAGTTCCTCTGGTGCAGTGGTAAAGTGGTTTCAGAAGGCGTTCTCTACTTACACACTGAGGTTAGTACCTGTTTACCTCAATCATATTACATGCAGGTAACACAATACCTTGAGATCCTACATGACCGCACGTAACATCTTGTGGCTGCCTTAGTATTTAGTTGATCCCATGGTTAACAATACGTATCACATTGCTAGACCCATGATCTAAACATTCGGGGTATTCATGATATTGTGTTAAATGTAAAATGTTTTACCATGTTTTTTTAAATTTATTTATTGATATTTACAACTGTATAAAAAATACAACAAGTAAATTTGATCATAATGTCATAATGATATGATACAGGATGTAGAGAAACTACCCAGTAGTAGAACTCTAAAAACAGTTTACAATATAAGGTCACGAGGCCATCTTCTTTTCAGGCGCCTCGGAGGATTGCCAGGAATGGAAGAGGAAGCAAGGTTAGAAACTAGTGGGTTTGGGTGGTTAGGGAGTTTATTATGGAAGGAATAATATCGGGTTCGGGCTAGATCGGTTACATAAGGAACATTTAGTTCTTTATGGATGGTTTTATTAGTAACAAAATAAGGAGCATTGAGGATTTTAGGAAGGATTTTGGATTGTAAGGAAAGCTCAACTCCGTATGTCCAGATGGGCCTTATTATTGTCATGTAGATCAGTCTTTTGTAATGAGTTGGAAGTTTAGACCGTTTGTCTAGTAAGTGCTGTAATAGTCGGAATCTGCGTGCAGTTTCCTGTCTTTTCAGTCTGGTGTGAGGATTCCATTTACCATGTTAAATGTTATAAGTATAGGACTGTGAGCAGCCCTATTTAAAGTCATTTTAAATGATAACTGCATGAGAGCTCCTAGCGGATTTTTTGATCAACTTGTTTAGTAACCTTTCCTTCCAAAACTTCTTGTTATTATTTTAAATACAGTAATTTATTACAGGATACACAAATTAAGTGAAAAAAAGAAGTGCAAAACTTTGGCTACTGATTGTCTTGTTTAAAATCGCCCAAAACAATATTAAGACAATCAAAACACGAACTACGAGCAAGTAACCTAACACAACAAACAAAATGGTGACGAGCTCAGCTGGTCTGTTGCGTGACGTCATGCTCCATTTAACAGACTCTCAACCAGGATATATGTTATATCGTTTTAACATGCTAAATATTTCTCCATTTAACATAACTTTTTCCATTTAACACGCTTTAGCATGTTAAACTAAAGATCATGAATACCCCTATTATCATAAATACTATAACCCCTTCGAATATTAGAGTCATAAACTACTTTATAGTACTTTAAACTAGCTTTATTTTGAGTTCTGACAGAAATATGTACGTATAATGAATCCTCAGATGATTAAAAATAAAATTAATTTTCACTTGTTCCTTTTTTACACCTGAACAACGTTTCGGGCTGCTCTGCCCATTATCCAGTTCTACAAATAGAAATATTTTTTTCAATGAACATTTAACAATTAATATAAATTATACTCAACAAAGTTTATATTGCACCTTAAAACATATTTTTTTTTTACACATTTAGATACAAAAATTAATATTTAAATACATATACATCATTCATTAATATATGAACATTTAATAAATCTAAAAAGATTCTAGAGATTGAGCCAAAAAATCTTAGTAATTGTTCATATTTTTTCTTACCTTATTAATAATTTGTCATTTAGAATTCAAAATCATTTTTATATCTTCTTAACAAAAGATAAGACCTTATTTTTTTATTAACTATAAATATAAATTAAATATTAATTGTTATATCTAAATGTGTAAAAAAAAAATATTTATATTTATAAAGGTGCAATATCAACTTTGTTGATTATAACTACATGTTAATTGTTAAATGTTAATTGGAAATATTTCTATTTGTAGAACTAGACAATGGGCAGAAAAGCCCGAAACGTAGTTCAAATGTAATAAAGGAAGTGACAAAAAGTGAAAATTAATTTCATGAAAATAAATAAAATAAAGTTTTAACAAATAAACACTTTGGAATTTAGTTGTAAGAGTACAAATAATTATTTTATATCTGTTCCAACATGTTGTATTTTACTATTTCTACAAACATTAACGTCCTAAACAACTTTATGGCACATTAAATTGTTTCAATTTGAGTGCTAATAGGCATCTGTACGTCGAATAGTTTTTGAGATAAAGATTTCTTAAAATAAATTCACTAACTACTGCTTTTTTGGTGCATTTTTTATGAACTCTTGTTTTTTTTTTAAAAACTGTATATCGGGAGCTATTGAACATAAATAGCTCTAACAATGCTCAAATTTGCTATATTTTAAATTATGTTCTTTATATTAGGTTTTCTAGTGTTGTAGGTAGTTTCAAAGATATGGAGTTCCGAATGAAAAAATTAATCTTTTTAACTTTTTGAAACCACCACTATTTTTTTCTCATCTTTCCTGAGATAGAGATTTCACAAAATAAATTAACCAACTACTGAATTTTCAATCCAATTTTTATGAAATGCTTCTCGTAAAAAAAAAAAAAAAAAAACCCTCTCGAGAACTATTTGACGTAAATAGTTCTATAAGGGCTCTTATATCAGCAAATTGACTCAACTTTAAACGATGAAATGAAATGAAAAATATTCTGGAATAATATATGGATAATATGGAATAATAGATTAATTAAAAAAAATAACTGACTAAGTAAAAACAAAAGAAAAAGTTAATTAAAAAATATCTGTGCAATTATAATAATGGGGCAGATTGGTGAAGCAAAAGGTAGTTAAATAGGATGGATTCAAACGAGAGAAGGTTGGTACATGACGTATGTTGTTAAAGGAATGGAGTTCCAGAGATATGCAACTCAGGTAAAAAACTACTTACCAAACGCAGCAGTTCGGTGAGGTGGAGATAAACAAGATAGTACGGGATTGGACAGATAATTTGAGTTGCAGGTTCTCTAGGATATAGGAGGGGCGTTGAGTACTAATTACTTGGAATAAAAAGGAAGCTAGGAGATACTAGCATCGGAAGGATGGATAGAGCCACTTCAGCTCGGTGTAGTACTGTGTTATATGCGTATCTCTGGTGTCCCAATAATAAATCGTACTGCGCAATTCATAAGACGTTTAAGTTGAGATTCGAGATCACCCGAGAGTCCACCATATACCAGGTAGCCATAGTCAAAGTGGGGCAAAACAAGAGATGAAACTAAGAGTTGGCGGGTTTTAAGTGGAAGAAGATAACGGACTCTACTGAATTGCTATGGTTCGACGGGAAATTTGGGCAATGTGTGATTTCCAGGATAAAGTTTGATCAAATGTGATACCAAGATTTTTGATTGACGTATGGAAGGAGTATTGTTTAGAAAAAGGTTAATTATCCTCCTAAAAATGTATAACTGTTGATAATAAAAGAAGTTGTTTTTATTCATTAAATGACAATAATATTATTCAATATTAGCACTAATGACAAAATATTAGGTAATTATACGTTATATATAAAATAAAAAAGCAATCAATTATAAAACTGACACAAAAACATTAGGCACACACTATATGGATATTATAGATAAATTAGCGTTTTAATTATAATGTGGTTTTTATATAATGTAGAATTTAATTTAGTCAAAGTGTTTATAATTATAAAAGTAAATAATGCTACATAATAAATAGAATAGAAATGGTTATTGAAAAATTGTTATTTTAGCTTTTATTGTTCATCCTTGTTGTTTGATAAATTAGTGTTTTAATTATAATGTTGGTTTTTTTTATATAATGTAGAATTTAATTTTAGTCAATGTTTTTATAATTGTAAAAGAAAATAATGTTATATAATGAATAGAATAGAAATGGTTTGAAAAATTGTTAATTTTAGTTTTTAATGTTCATCTTTGTGATAAAGGAGGTAGGAGAAAATTAATTTATAGCCTATATGGTTGCTATCACATTGGAAGATAACCTTCAGAAAGGTAATTGTTCTCCTGCAATGTAGGACTATTGGAAAATTTTTTACTCATTAATGACAATAATATTATAAGATATTAGCTAATAAGACTAATAGGAGAATAATTATATGTTAAATATAAGTTTTTGTTATCAGGTAAATAATTTATAATTAGTCCTTGAGTGTAAATGATATAGTAATGTTGTTACAAGCACATGGTTATGGTTTTGTTGAATTTATTTTTTAGCAGCCTGAAGATGGGGGAAATCTCCCGAAACGTTGCTGTGTAATATGAAATAAATTATTATATTGTAATAAGGAAGAAACTGTTGTCATTCACTAAATCAAGTTAATATATAAAATAGTTTTATCAGGTAAATAGTTTATAAATAGTTTTGATGTATATATGATATATTAGTGATGTTGTAAGAAAATGTTATAAGTTTTGTTGAATTTGGTTTTATAGCAACCTGAAGACGGGGTATATTCCCGAAACGTTGTTGTTGATTATATGAAATAAATTATTATAATTAAACAAGATAGATTTGTGTCATTCACCAAATTCAAATTAATTCCAGAAACTCTTCCAGCAGAAGATTATTAATTTAAGGACGTTTAACTTTGTTAAATGAAACGATAATGTGTTGACCGATTAGGAAGGTTTTACTCCCTCATATTATTTGGGTTGTGAAATTATTAAATATTTGAAAATTGTACAATAGAAAATTTCGTAAGAAATAATTAGAATTTTTTTTAGTTGTTGAGTAGATGAAATACTGGAACCAGTAAAGTCTTGATCAAGAGCTAAAAGAGGAAGTGATCGTGACGCTCTCAAGACATTTGCGGAACTGGTGTTCCTTGGTGGTCCCACTCGCTAAGGAGCCACTTGGACCAATGAGGACAAATATCGGACATCATTGCGAAATAACAAGACATAATATCGATTTATGGTAATCTCATTAGGGATAGTAATTTGCCACTAATAACACTGTTCGGCCCAGGATACCATCGATAGCTCTAATTTCGATGCGGAGGTATTCGATTAGTATTCATTAGAGTTTGCGGGCTACTATATTTACCGCATCGAGTATATTCCGCCATGGAGCGACCTGTAATTACCAAGTGCGGAGGTTACATCATCGATATATCTACAAATATCGATACCTCGAATTCGACAGATCATTGCTTCTTCTGAGAAAGCATTAATGAGATTAGCGATAGGAAATTATTCTCCTGGAGTCGTTTAGAAAAGAAAATTAAAGCTACGTTTTGGAATCCTTCAATTCTTTATTGGATTTAATAGATTTTTGAAGAAAAAAAATCTTTTAGAAATTTTGTTATTAAAATTATCCAACCATAAATTAAAATAAAACCCATGTTCACAGATTTTTTATGATTTACGCATTCAATTTGCCTTTCTCAGTAACCATCTTAATTTTTTCGGTTATCTTAAATACCTTTCGAAACATTAATTTTCCCAAATTTATTTTAAAATAAGGGTATAATACTAATAAATAAAGATTTAAATTTTCATTGTATCACAAAGATTTTGTTCGATATTGAAGTGAACATGGACTTCACAAATATTTTATTTTTCATAAGAAAATACATAAACTTTTAAAATTATATTTAAAAGATTCAGAGGGGAAATCTTTTTAGAACACAATGAGCTCAAATCTTTTAATATAAAGATATATACTAAAAATTTTATTATAACAAAGTATTTGTATTATTTAAAAAATATCATTCTTAAACAAGAAAAATCGTAGAAATTAGTAGTAGATTTGATGCATTTTTGAAGAAAAAAATCTTTAGGAAATTTGGTTTTTAAATGTATAATTTTGGGACTATTCCATTTAAAATAATTCAAGCATAAATTGAAATAAAATCCATGCTCACAGATTTTTATGATTTTTGCGTTCAATTAACCATCTATATTAACCATGTAAATTTTTATTGTCATTTTATTTATTTGGAAAAAAAATAATTTTCAAAAATTTGTATTAAAATAAAGGTATACGAATAAATAATTGAAGAAGTTTGTCGGGGGGTGCGGCAGCAAAGAACAAGATAGATTGCAAGAGATTACAACAATTTAAAATATCGAAATAAATACGTAATTTTCAAAATAAAATATCGATAATCCATTTTTAAATTTTCTATTTAATTTTTTCGTCTGTTTAAACAAAACACCGTTTTTTTCGATAAAATAATATTGAAATATTTTTGTTAATATTCCATACGGATATTACAACAGTAGAAATTATCGAAATAAATATGTAATTATCAAAATAAAATATCATTATTCCTGTTTTAAAATTTCTAACTAATATTTTAGTTATTTAAAAAAAAATATCGATATCTCGATATAATAATATAGGAATATTCCTATACTCATTGGTAAGGTTATGCTCTTCTCTATAGATATATTTATAGTTCCTCTCTAATTAAAATTTTATTTTAACGACTGACATGGAATCCTCATACAAGACTAAAAA
>NW_027107648.1:1652474-1663239 GCF_000696795.3 Halyomorpha halys | reverse complement strand
CTCCTTACTTTGTCACAAATCAAGTCATCCATCAGGACCTCACTATTCCTTATGTTGCCGATTTGGCCAGAACCAGATACGGTTCCTTCCATAATAAACTTCCCAACCACCCAAATCCACTTGTTTCTAACCTGGCTTCTCCTCCATTACCTAATAATCCTCCTAGGCGTCTGAAAAGAAGATGGCTTCAAGACCTAGTTTTGAAATATGATTAGAGTAGTTTCTCTACATGTCTGTATCACCCCATTTTAATGTTACACCAAATTTATTTGATGTCTTTTTATACAGTTTTTATTAAATAAAATTAAACAGTAATTAACAACATAAATAAACAAAACTATATTTATTTATATTTATGCAGACGTTTCGACCTGAGTTTCTGGTCTTCATCAGGGCTATAGAACAAAAGAGATAACAACAACATTTAGAGTAACATACAACTGAAAAGGAATGGTATACAAACAAATTTAGAATTGTATACTTTAATTTTGTTTGTATACTATTCCTTTTCAATTGTATGTTACTCTAAATGTTATCTCTTTCGTTTAGTTTTTAAAATGATCTTAGTGGGGGATCAAATGTTTTTTCTTTGTATTTTTAATTAATAATATTAAATGAATCCTACCAAAGAAAAAAACAAAATTGTTATAATGAATTTAAAATATTGTTAAATCTAAGTAACTTTTGATGATTCCAGAAAACAATCTTTAGAAAATTATTTCTAGTAGAATCACACTCATCTGTTGCATTTTAAATGCAGTTTCATGACGACTAAACAGCCACTGTTCTAGTCTTGTAAGCAATCCTTATTTCTAAAAAATCAGTAGTTTTATTCTATTTTATTTATTTATTACAGACCTCGAAGAATGGTGTCGTAATTGGAGGATTAAGATAAATCCCATCAAATCGCCTTTACCCTTCGTCGTAACTGCCCTACAGTTTTATTTAATGATGTTACTCTTACCCCTGTCCAACAGATTCGCTTCCTTGGACTACATTTGGACAAACGATTAACCTGGAATTCTCACACAAGACTCAAAAGACAGGGAACTGCACGTCGATTTAGACTATTACAGCACTTACTATACAAACGTTCTAAACTTCCAACTCATTACAAAAGATTGATCTACATTACTGTAATAAGGCCAATCTGAGGCTCCACTAAACCTTCGAATTCCTCTCGTATCCTATCCTTACAATCCAAAATCCTCAATGCTTCTTACTTTGTCACAAATAAAATCATACATAAAGACCTTAATGTTCCATATGTAAGCGATCTAGCCCGAACCAGATATCAATCCTTCCGTTATTAACTCCCTAACCACTCTACACACGCCTCACGTTTCTCTACACGCTTGTAACACTCCATTTTAACCAAAATCAAATTTACTGAATGCATTATATAATATACAGTTGTAAATTTTAATAAAGATATTTAAAATTTAAAATAAAAATATTTAATTGTTTTTTTTTTACAAATTATCGTTCTTAAACAAAAAAAGTACTGCAATTAGTAAGCAGTTAAGATTTCAGCTAGAACAAAAGGCGAAGTTAAATAAATTAAAAATAACGGATATTATTCCCGATATTGCAATAGTACGATTTGAAAATTTGCAAGACTTACATCCTCAATCGAAAGAGAAAACTCTACTCACACAATCAGAAACCAGTTTTTTATTATTTCGGAAATTTCTAAACAAGCCAGAAATTTCTATCCCGCTGATCCTCTGTTTACTTTTCCAGTCGACAAAATGCAAAATGAAATTTTCGATTGTGTTAAAAATCCTTATTTAATCAATAGCATGGATATCTGAAATAGATCAAATTTTTAAAACCTGGAACAAAATCTTTGATTCACTGTGCGTTGGACTAGGCTATTGTTGTAGACTTCATTGGGTTAAAAATATTTTGTATAAAATTGTTGTATAGCAGTTAACAGGCAGATAAATCGAGTCAATTATTAATTTCTCCAATGGAGTGAATCTGACCTTATGATCTTATGATCAGTCAATCTCGTTTGTTTTTTGTTTATTTCCTTGTAGACTGGGAGCCGGTTTGCGAATCTCTCTCTCTCTCTCTCTCTCTCTCTCTCTCTCTCTCTCCCTCTCTCTCTCTCAAATTATATGTACATATACATAATAGTTAGTATAACATATATGTTACTTCACTTTCGGGTGATGTTAGTGGAGTGTATTGACAATGATTGAATTCATGTGTTATTATTATCTGCTTCAAAGTATTTTTCGATTTTTTTTTTATTAGCTCTGATAGGTGGTAAAATAGATTTTATATTGCAAGACAAATTAATTTCATTGGAGGTTACAAACTGGTGCAACAAGGGAAAACAATCAGTGATATCATTTTCAATCAGTTCATTCATTTTTATTTTCCATATCTGTAATAGTTTTTTGAATGATTGAATCTTTCGCGGAGCCCTTATGAAGGCACCGCGGAACACTCCCCCCTCCCCTCCCCCGGGTTACTCTATTCTAACCAGTTTTCATTTCGTAGAACCACCACAGAAATAAAAGTCAACCCTTCAGGGCGATGCGCCATTGCGGTCACGAGCTAGTCAAAGCTGGCCCCTGTGGAACAAAACCAGACCAATCTTGAAGGTACTGGACGGAGGGCGAAAGCGCAGTATCCTGACGGATGGGGAAAGTCAAAGTTCTTCCTGAGGTATTGCAACGGAAAGAAGTCTGTTTAAAGTTTGGGAGTACAATTTTATTGGGTCCACATTAATAATTTTAGAATACGTTATAATATTCTCCAATTAAAAAAAAATATGAAATAAGAAAATGTTTGGAAGGAATTTTTAAAAGGATGTGAAATCAGGATGCGAGGAGTTCGTCAGGTTGAAACCAAAGGAAGGAGTGGCCTATGCATCACCAAATACCACTCACAGCAAGACAAGAGAAAGTTATAGAAAATAATTTAATATCTTGGCTTGACAAACGCTCTAAACTTCCCATTCATTAAAAAAAATTATTATACAATACGATAATCCGACCAATTTGGACATATGGAATTGAGCTCTGGGGTTCCACCAAACCATCAAATTCCTCCCACATCCATTCCTTAGAATCCAAAATCCTACGTAAAATCCTTGATGCTCCTTATTACGTTACAAATAAACTCATTCACAAAGATCTTAACATCCCATTCGTTGCAGATTTGGCCCAAAACAGATAAGCGTCTTTTAATTCCAAATTCCTCAACCACCCTAACCCATTAATTCTTAATCTTTCATCCTTAACAATCCCTGATAATCCTCCAGGGTTCTGGAAAGAAGATGGCTACGGGACCTTCTAATTTAAATTAACGTTTGAAATACCACCAATGGGTGGTTCCTTCCCAAGATTTTCAAGTGTATATGAAACATACAACATATTTACTTATTGTATTATTTTGTACAGTTGTAAATTATATTAAATACATTTAAAAAAAATTAATATCTTTGGCTAAAATTAAATGTTTTATATTAGATCATGATTAAAATCAATCATCCAATCTAGTGAAATACTATGTCTTATTTATTAATAGCACTAATGGCCGCTGTCCTGTATCAGGATGTTTGACTTTCCGAGAAGACGAGGGTAATGCCCAGGTGACGCAAGACAATTACGATGTCCCGCTAGTTATGAGGAACAATTTGTAGGATGCCGTTGCCCAGCTTTAAGTAAACAGTCATTAAATACTTATTTATTCAGGCGATATTACTTGCTTATGCAAAAACGGGCGGCTTGCCAATTTGATACTAGATATGGTTAGCTAATGAGTTAATTTGTGTTTGTGTCCTATAGAAATCTCAACATCTGGGCGGGTTTCAAAATCGATAAATAGAAGCGTAGAATTATATTTTAATTAGTTTTTAAAGTTTAGTTATATCATTTAAATTTTTGTTGGAACTTGAGCTGGAATGGAACAGCGATGGATAAAATGCTGCTGGGCAGGAAAATGGATGAGGAACAGAAAGTTTTTTTTTTTATTTACTGATATTTATTAACTGTATTTACATAAAAACATATTAAGTAAATTTTATGTAAGATCACAATGGAGTGATAGAGGCATGTACAGAAACTACCCATTGGTAGTATATTTGTACATTAATTCTCGAGGGCATCTATAACCGCAAGTTTTGATTTATACTTAGTTATATGTTTATCGTTTATAGTTGGCCACGCTCAGCGGAGAAGGGGGTTAGTTAAAGGAAAATAAAAAAAAATTAAAATAAATATGATCGCAAAAGGAAAAAAAAAGACAAAAGAATAAATTACTCCTTAGGCGCCATGTTATTTTTTCTTGGAAATAACGAAAACCCCGAAGCATTATGCCCAGAATATAACTAAAATATACTCCTATATAAACAATTGTTGAATTATGATCACTGGCGAATACCTTTACATGTAGATCTCAGAAAACCTAGGGGTGTTACCTACCCACCTGTTGAATCATCGTAATATTCCGTGAACAACAACAAAAAAACATAAGTAAATTAACAAGTTGAAAGCAGAGAAAGAACAGCAGAACTATATATACAGAAGTTTAATAATAATAAGAAATATATGTACACAGAATGAAAAAGAAAAAAAAAAAATTCTTATCAATTAATAAAACAATTAAAACTTATAGGTTGACTTAACCTTAACTTAAATGCTTTACCTTAATAACTATATTATATTATTATCCAAAAGAGTATTAAAGTAAATATAAAATAAAAACAAAATAATAATTTAGTTCAAACCCCACGTAGTCCTTGGATACACTCCTGGCAGAACATAAGTTTGTCCGATATTTTCTTTCCGCCTCACCTTCCCCAGAAGTTTTAGAATGACACCTGCTACAACTCTCTTATCCAGGACGTGCTGAAGAAACGTCACTGCATTATATCCCTACTTCTAGTGTTAATGACCGTCCATTGAAGTAGAACACCATAATTTTGAAAAAAAACAAAACACATACGATGACATTTCTCATATGGTGATATTCCGGTTCAAACCATAAAGACAAAGGGCCTTTAAACTATTATCACTTCACATTGAACAATCGTAACGTGTTCCAAAATCAAACTGTCGCCTTCACAATCGACAACATCGCTCGTGTTTTGTTTTTCTTATGACAACCGTAACACCTCTTGGCTACGCTGATATCGCCAGTGTTTTTATTTCACCATGGCAACCGTAACACATCTTATTTTTAGGCGCCTCGGAGGATTATCAGGAATGAAAGAGGAAGCAAGATTAGAAACTAGTAGCAGTAGGAGATAAGGGAGTTAATAATGGATTGGTATCTGGTTAGGGCTAGATCGGTTACATATGGAACGTTAAGTTGTTTATGGATAATTTTATTTGTGATAAAGTAGGGGGCATTGAGAATTTTACGAAGGATTTCGGATTGGATACGAGAGGAATTCAAAGGTTTAGTGGAGCCCCAAAGTTCAATTTCATGTATCCAGATAGGCCTTATTGTGGTCAGGTAGATCTGTCTTTTGTAATGAGTTGGAAGTTTAGACCGTTTGTCTAGTAAGTGCTGTAATAGTCGGAATCAACGTGCAGTTTCCTGTCTTTTTAGTCTTGTGTGAGGATTCCAAGTTAATCGTTTGTCCAGATGTAGTCCAAGATAGCTGTTGGGCAGTCGGTAGGTTTACGACAAAGGGTTAAAGGTGATTTGATGGGATTTATTTTAATCCTCCAATTTCGACACCATTCTTCAAGGTTTGTGAAATGGGTTTGGAGAGTTTGGGATGCAATTTAAGTGTTATTATAAACTGCGAGCACACATGTGTCATCGGCATAGGTGATGAGGATGGTGTTAGGATTGGTTGAAATGTCAGCTGTAGAGACGGTGTAAGAGGATGGGACCGAGGAAACTACCTCGAGGAACACCAGCGGACTGAGGAAAATAATAATTAAACTAAAAAATTGACATTATAAATTGGCACTTCCAATTAGTCGATTTAAGCAAAAACTTTGCATTAATATCACTGCCTTAACCTGCACTATACATCAAATTTGAGTTACACTGTTCACATACACTGGAACCTTTGTAATAGATTGAGAAAAACTCCTATCAAAATAGTATTTTTAATATTTCAAGATTGGTATTATGAATTCCTCCTGAAATATATCCGTCTGCAGCTTCTTTCTTTTGAACCAAATTTTTATGTAAGATGATCATTTTCCGAAACACATAACGAACATTCACAACTCTAAAAAAACGAGTGTGTTATGTAATATTTAACGACAAGAAAGAAAAAACGGAACATTTCTTTTTTTTGTAAATATTACTGTTTTGGACTTGAAGGTCCAAACAAGTGAAATTTAGAATAAAAAAATGCTGACTGATTATGAGGACGTTGGCTAGCCGAGAAAGTTAAATTAATTTCTCAAAATCCAAGATGATTAACCTTTGTGTATAACGCGGGTCCAAAGGACAGACGATTTATTTTCTTCTTTCATTGAATTTCTCTCTATTTTTAATTTTTTTTAGGAAGTTTATAATGGAAGGATCGATATCTGGCTCGGGCTACATCGGTTACATAAGGAACATTAAGGTCTTTATGGATGATTTACTTTAGATAACAAAGTAAGGAGCATTGAGGACTTTACGAAGGATTTCGGATTGTAAGGATTGGATAGGAGAGAGGCATTCGAAGGTATTGAGAATAGGCCTTATAATAGTCATGTAGATCAGTCTTTTGTAATGGATTGGAAGTTTAGAACGTTTGTCTAGTAAGTGCTGTAATAGTCGGAATCGACGTATAGATCCCTGTCTTTTCAGTTTTGTATGAGGATTTCAAGTTAGATTTGTTCAACAGGTATTTTATTATATTATTTATTAGTTTCTAACAGAAGTAAATACATAAATAAATAAAATATCCATTTTTTTTTCATAGATTAAATTCATGATCATCATTTTTTAATAAATCGATTCTTAATATATTGCAATTTTTGCAGTATAAATAAATTTGTTATGAATGTACAAAAAAACAAACAAAAATGCAAATAAATTTATCCTCTTCTGGGCCAATTTATGTCAGATGACTCAGGTCAAGATACTTATAATCTAAGATTTAAGTTTTTTTTATTTGCCATCTAAACTTTATATTGATATATCTTAAGACCTCTCGAGATAATACTCATCAAAAATGTGTGATGTAAAATTTGTTATTTTGCGTTTGAAATCAGTAATAATAACTGTTGTCTAAATTACGAGCTATGCTTAAAATTGTCCTTTAAGTAAATATCGATGGAAATTTTAACTATAGCTAATCTTTTCCTATCTCTGCCTTTAAGTTGAATATGTTGTAATCAAGTACAGTAACATTATGACTTGCTTAATATATAATCTTTTAACTTTTTGAGACTGGTTATTAATGTTTAAATAAAATAAATTGTATCCAATTTAAGTCTCAAACAGACTTTATTAGTTCTTTAAAAGTCTAACGTTTCGGCCAATTCGGCCATCTTCAAGGACAATCTTAAATACAAATTTACACCACTAATCCAATAATCTAAAAACATTTTGCAGGCTATCCTGCCTAGGTCATTAATGGCAGTCAAACCCTATATTGTCAATTTTTTCTTAAATTAAAAAAAAACTATTAATTACAGATAAGCTTAACAATATTATCACTTTCTTATAACACAATATTTAATAAAAGCATGAAATACTGCCTGATAAGAAAGTGATAATCATATGTGGAATCAATTTATTAGCAAACGACTTGAAGACTAACCTGCATGGGTCATTAATTTCAGTGAATGAATTTAATCTATGAAGAAAAAAGATGGGTATTTTATTTATATCTATTTACTTCTGTCATAACCTAATAAATAATATAATAAAATACATGTAGTATAAAAAATAAGGAAAATAACAACAAAAATTAAGAGAGAACAAAAAAGAAAAATATAAATATAAATTAATTTATCTGTAATTAAAATTTTTAAAATTTAATGGAAAAGTGCCAAAATAGTATGATTTGACTGCAATTAATGACCTGGATAAAATAGCCAACAAAAAGTTTTTAAATTGTTGGATGTGAAGTATTAATTTATATTTGAGATTGGCCGAAACTGTAACATTATGACTTGCTTTATATATAAAATCTTTTCACTTTCTTGAAACTGCTTATTAATGTTTCAATAAAATAACTTATATACAATTTAAGTCTCAAAACAATCTTTATTCCTTTAAAAGTCTGACGTTTTGGCCAATTCCGCTATTACCAAGGATTATCTATCACATAACAGCTTTTATTATACATCGATTTTTAACGAGCAACATTATTATTAATAAAATACCTTAAATACAATTTTACACTCACATTAATAATTTAAAAACTTTTTGCAGCTATTCTGCCCAGGTCATAATTACCCTATGAGACAATAATAAATTAAGAAATCATATTTATTTATTAATAAGCTTTCCTTAACTTATGTCTAAATTGCCTACTTTGTCACTCTTGGCATTAATACTAAAACTTTTAATTACAAATCAATTTAATACCATTATACTTTGTTGTGTTAAATGCTTGACTTGGTACAGAAAACATATTAATTCACTTTGGCTATTAGTTTGAAGAAAACATTAGAACCCACAATGTATTGTAAAAAGCTGCCTGAAAATCAAATGGAATAGTATTGCTTACAAATCTTACATAACCCAACTCCTAACTTATGCCTAGATTCCAATCACTCAATGATTGGAATCCTTCCTTATTATGAAGGAAAAAAAATGTGAACAGGTTACTTCATTGAGAAAACGACAGTTTGTCAAGAAGGTAAAACGACTGGTTAACTTAACGGGAAGAACAATTGCGCCTTAAGATGAGTTACTTCCAATATAAAATCATCAATCTACAAAGTCGGCTAGATTATTATAAGAGTATAGAGTATATTGGAGGGGTTAAGCTGTTAGGACAAGTGAAGCCAAAAACCGGGTTTTATTTGGTTACGGAGGCGTGTCCTTTAACTTTCAGCTCAAATGTGTACTATGAATTCGGTTGATAAAATATTTTACTTAGCTAAGGCAACTATAGAACCATTTATGAAAAAAAAGTTATCAATTATGTATTTTTTTTTTAAATTTTATTATTATATCTTTTACAAACGTATTCAGCTAATGACCGTTGTATGTATACATCGTGATTTATTTAATTTTTTACCGTTCAGCCATTCATTTTTTTATATAGATATTATACAGTTTATATATATATATTTTTATCTTTACAATTATTATTGTATCAATACCTGTAAAATAACTGGAATCAGGAAGTGAACTACAATATAAAGGCACGGTTGGCTAAGAGAGGCAGAACCCAGGGGACGTTCAAGTAAACTATTGATCAGACTAGGAGGTCCCTCATCCAACTCCTCTTCAGTTAACACCGAGTTACTCCAGGGACGTCATTTACTGCCATCTGTCGTACAAACGTAGGAGAGTTAGATTGGGATTATAAGGTTTGTATTGTTTGAATCTGTGATTTTTTAGCCGATCCATAAATTCCGCAAGCGTAAGTCCATATAGATTTTAGTAAACAGTTGTATACGTTAAGCTTCTCTTTGAAGGATAATTTTTTAATGTCTGTGTAGTATGGAATATAATAGTCTTATTCGGAAATTTAGCGTTTTGCGTTTTTTCTTGACGTGTAGTTCAGGTTTATATAGTTATTATCTCTGAATAAATAAGAAATTCATAAAAGATTTTTCAAAGAAAATATTGTTTTGCTTGGAACATGTTCCAAACCTGTCTTTAGTCTTTTACCGTATATTTAAATAAATATTTATTTTATAACCAACTTTACCATTACATGCTTTTTTTTATTTGTATAAAAATTTATTTAATTTATGTACCGCCGAAGTCAGTAAGGCGCGTGGATACTAACTCTCTCTAAAGTTAGTAACAACATAACAAGTCAAGCGTGATTCTGACCAAATCACCTCCTTGTACAACCGTTGGTCTAGTAACATCCTTACAAAGTACTGAACCGCTGACCCGTCATGGGTTGTAATGCTACAGTTTATGAGCTACTCTTTCCTCGCTCATCCTCATTACATGGCCAATCCTCTGTATCCTTATGTACGAGGAGATGCTACATTCCTTATAGAGCCCAAAAAGCTCACCATTTTTCCTTCTTCGTCAATTACCATTCTCGCATACTTACGCATGACTTGCTTTATATATAATCTTTTCACTTTGTGGGAACTGAATATTAATATTTAAATAAAATAACTTATATCTAATTGAAGTCTCAAAACACTCTTTATTCCTTTAAAAGTCTAACGTTTCGGCCAATTTGGTGATCCTCAAGAACAATCTATCGCACAACAGCTTTTATTGTACATTTATTTTTAACAAACAACATCATTATTAATAAAATACCATACCTTAAATACAAAGTTAGCGTAATGGGTTGTTGCAGTACAGATTTTAATTTATTTTTTTAATAAAAATTTATATTTTAATATTTTCCTTGATAGAATGTCATTTTATGTTAATTGTTCTAAAAAAATATTAAAATAATTTTTTCACGTTAGTGAAAACTTTCTTTATAAAATCTTATAAGCAGTATGTTTATAATATTATAATTTTATAACAGAAAAATATATTCTAGTATCTATTCAATAATTTAATAGGTTTATTATTATTAATTTGATTGTTGTAATGTAAAATTCTTTTAATAAGATTCTTGGATTTCATTACTCTATTTTATAATAGTCTATATATTATGAGTTATGATTATATAATGTGTATTATTTAA
>NW_027107648.1:1647063-1652424 GCF_000696795.3 Halyomorpha halys | reverse complement strand
TGTTTTAACAGCATTTAATTTAACAATTTATTATTTTGCGTTGGTTAGTTCAAGTTTTTAATTTTTTGGAAGTTTTTCCAACATAAGCCCCTTCACATTTATGGAAAGTTATTTTATATATTATATTTGAAAGATCATATTTTTTTCTATTTTATCTTTTGTGTTATTTTTTTCTTCCATTACACTTATATATATTTTTCTTTATTTTACTTACCATATATTTTCGTTTTCTTTCCATATTTCAATTTTTAAATTATTAATAACTAATATGTTCATACATCTCTGCATTATATAACTTCATTTTTATTTATTTCCTTAATTATGTTATTTTACCAACTTTTTCAATTACCTATGAATATATTTTATTTCCCACTTCTCTGATCACTTCATTTTATTTATTCTATTCTGAACAATTATTTTCTTTATGTCATTCTGTTTATATTTTATTTTCTGTATTCATTGGTTGTTATCTTGTTTTTTTCTTAGCCCTGATGAAGGCACGATTAAATAAGTTATTTAAACTTATTTGTGTTATATTTTGACCGCACCCCCCCCCCCAACCATCTTCTCCTCGTATGTCATCCACAGTCAACAATCATATATATATATATATCTGGTTTAGAAGGTTGTAGGTTCGATTCCCGCCTGGGTTATCAATATTTATTTCACGGCGGTCCCAAGAAATTAATCTTGACATTCCCACTCTAAGGCTCTGTAGGTATAATGGAGGACTTGAGCAATAAAATAAAAATATATATCTATATGACATATTGAATGGCGTTGGCAACAACTGATCTACTAACCTGGAACTAAGGTAGCATCTTAACGAATCGATTATATCCAAACAGACTACAAACAAAATAAGAAAATTATTCAATTCACAATTTCTAACACAAATTAATATTTCATTTTATATTTTATTTTGGCATCGATAGTTATTGCCACCTTGCCGAAACACAAATGTTATATTTCGCTGAGTAAATAAATAAATAAAAAACACTTTCAGCTGGAGTAATAAAAGATTTTATTGTCTTACAATGTATATTATCTTGTTGGCTTTTCTCTGAAGAAGTTTTGTAACTAGGGATGTGATATTCATATCAATAATTTGTAACCAATAATCTCAGAATATCGATATTTTCCTCCAATATATCAGTTCCCCCCCCAAAAAAAAAATATCTTCCCAAATTTTTAAAAAACACAAGCATATGTATTAAATAGATGAGTAAAATCATAGGTAATTTGCTCTCTAAAACTAATCACACCTCACAACTTAATAAGTAAATTATTTTTTAAAGCATAAATAAATTCAATAGATACCGATAATATCGAGTAATATCCAGCCATCATATTGAATCCAGATATCGATATAGCAGATATATAAATATTACGATATTTTAAGTAAATATTACTAGTAATTCCAATACTTATTGTTGATTGTCGAATACCGATATCGAAATAAAATTTAAATATTTTATTTCTAAAATTCCTAAAATTTTAGTGCTAGTGAAATGTCGATATTTCCACTCAAAGTTTGATATCTATATAAACAGAAATATTAGGATGTTTTGACATTGAGAATTTCGGTTTTTGAATTGGATACTATTTTTTAATGCCCATAATGTAAAGTGGAGATTATTGTAACATTAATGTTTTTCCTTTTTTTTTTTAACGATTAATTTAACAAACACATCCAATTATATTTTAGTTAATGTTGGGTAGGTATTTTAATATTTGTTATTTTCATGTTTTGGTTGTCTTGGCATTGCTTTTCTTCACTGTTATTATAAATGTTTCACATGTTTTGATTAGGTATGATATGAAATAGGTTTTTCTTTAATTTGGGAATTAGTCGATATTTTTTAATATGGTTATTTTAGTGCCGATAGAATATCCAGGTCGATATTTTGCTTCCGATATCTGATCCCTACTTGCAGTGTAGGGTTCCTTTAAATTTATTATTTTGAAACGTTTGTTCTCTTTCAACTGTTCAACATTCGTTGGATTACGTTACTGAAAACATTATCATGAACTAATATTTGACAAGATATAATTGAACAATGAGATTTGTATTTTATAAAATAGACAATGCAACCATCAAAATGAAGATTTTGAACAACGTTATTGAAACTTTATTAATTTATATAATATGTATAATATTTTGACCTTTTGTGAAAAAGTGAAAACTGTGAAATCATATTCTTTGTTTTTTCGATTCATTGCAGTATTATTTGTTCCCAATTTGTTCTCATCATTCGTTATTTGTGCGAGAATTTTTTTTTTTCTGTGGAATAGAATGATAAATAAATAAATATATAGTTATATTAATATTATATAAATGAGGGTATTAGCTAATAAATGGGCATGAGACAAGAGGCCAGTTGGTGGATAACATTAGCAGATATAGTACTCCCTTCGCATTACACAACAAATGTACAATTATATAACTAACAGGACCCAGTGTGTTACAGTTGCAAAGCGGGCTCTTGCCCAATCATATATGGTGTAATAGCGGCATGGCCTGCCTTATGTCCGTCTGTTCGGGGAAGGAGTTCATGGTCTGTCAGGGTCAAAGAACTGGAGGAGCGCTGCGTCTTCAGAACTAGATTGATGGTCCAAAAGATGGGCATGGTAGAATGCTGTTTGATCCTATCCAAATGCATCAAAGAACAGTTAGGAAAGAGATGAATGAAAGATAAGAAAGATCAGGAAATCCTAAAAACCTAAAAAAATTATTATACATAATCGTTTCACTTCCTTGAGACTGGTTTTTATTGTTTAAATAAAATTAATTAAATTGTATCCAAGATAAGTCTTAAAATACTTCTCGTCAGCCATCCCCTAGGACAATCTTAAATATAAATTTACAATTTAAATTAATTAAACATTAGATCAAGTATTTTTTATGAATTAATTTACTTTAGTGACATAACTAAGAAACTATCTAGTTTCAATTTGAGCATAACATGTTTGGCAATCTCTAAATACTTAAAGAGAACCGTCATAATTTGTTTTGAAATGATCAAAATAGCAAAGCTAATCAAAAGCTTTACATTCTCCGAAAAAGCGATTTGATTTTTATTATTTCTTTTTTTTTTTTTAATTCATTTTGTTTTTCCGCCCACTTTTTAACGTATTATTTCACTTTTAAACCTTTTCTTACACATTTGTCGTCCCCCTCTTATATACGTTTTCTCTTTTTAACTTTTGTTAAAATACCCATGACACTGTCATCTTCCGGTACTTCGTTATTCGGTAATTCGTTGGTTCGTATATATTTTTATATATACCGTTTGGATCATGTGTCTTTTTGAGATGTGTTGCATTTCGCCTTCGTACATGTCATATTTTTACGTGAAGATGGTTGGGGATGCGGTCAAAGAGTTAAATACCCATACAGTTTTTAACTGTTGTTAAATACCCATGACACTGTTATCTTCCGGTACTTCGTTATTCGGTAATTCGTTGGTTCGTATATATTTTTAGCTCTTCCTATAACCATTTGTCGTCACCCTCTCACACGCTTTCTTCCTAAATATTTTTACTCTCTTTAAAACACTTATTCATTCTTGTAACGGCTTTTTTAATTCAGAGTTAGGCCGTCATTGGCTCAATATTCATTAGGCGTTTGATTTTCAAGCCAACAGGTTCGTTTTTATTCTTTTTTTTCTTTATTTCCCCTTTCTTTATTTTACTCTTACCCCTTCTTTTCTCCACTTTTCTCCATTTTCCTTACCCACGTTATTACTTATATTCACTATATTATTATTGGTGTTTACAAAAAAAAAATTTTTTTTCTATTTATTTCTTGGTATACTTTACTTATATTTTGCCTCTTTATCAATTATTATTGTTACATATATTTTTTTCCTCTCAATTTTCATTTTCTTTCCTTATTTAAATTATTAATAACTAATATGTTCATACTTCTTTGCATTATATAACTTCATTTTTATTTCATTTCCTTAATTGTGTTATTTTATCCACTTTTTCAATTACCTATGTATACATTTTCTTTCCCGCTTCTCTCATAACTTCATTTTATTAATTCTATTTTGTAAAATTATTCATTTTATGTTATTCTGTTTATACTTTCTTTTTTATTTTTCTATACTTACTGTGGGTGTTATCTTGTTCTGTTTTTAGCCCTGAAGAAGGCTAGAAACTCTAGCCGAAACGTTGGCACAATAAAATAGGTTAATCCAACTTATTTGTGTTTCTCTTTGACCGCACCATCTTCTCCTCGTATGTCATCCACAGTCAACTATCTTTCATAATTATAATATCCTCTATAGATATATTTTTAATTCCTTATTTTATTTTATTTCTTTTTATCTGAATTTTATTATAGGACTAATTCATCTCAGCCAATAAACTGAGATTAATAACCCAAGTACGGTTGATATAGAAATTTTTAGTATTTCTTTTCCTATTTTGTTAATTGAAAGAAAAATGTTGATTATTTATAATTTATTGACATGTTTTTTACATATTTTCTATATATTTTAATTCATTCGTATTAAAAAAAAATAAGGTGCATCAGCCAACTAAGAGTAGGAAACCCGGAGCACATAAACTACACAATGGAAACAAAACCATCACTTTTAAGGCAAACGGACTCTGTCCATTCTGCAAAAGGTATTTCAATAACGGTTTGTTTCACATTCTCCAACCTTTAAACAAAATAAACAATATATCTTAAAGCCACCTATATTTGTATCTTGCGACCCACAAAATATATAGAACATTGATAGTGAAGCCAAATTGAAAAGACTATATTTACATTATAACCGTACTTAATAAGTTTGATTTTGTAAGTGGCATATAAATAGTATTATGTAAATAGTTTTCCAAGCCAATTAATATCTGTATTTATATTACGCTTTCATTAATTTTAAGTTTAATATAATGGAGTAATGAATATTATATTAATAGTTTTGTATTATCCAGTCTTTTTTATTTTTTGTATATTGTTTTATTATGAGACACTTATTTTATCTTTTTTTTTATTGTTTTTGTAATGGTGTACTAGTCTCAGGTTTTGTTTATAACTGTATTTTCTGTAATTAATGTGTATAAGACTTTGTCTTTCACAATATAAAATATATTCTATTCTACATATTTTAATCCATACCTAAAAAAGGTGTTGTTGATTTTATTTTTACTTATTGATATTTTAAATGTTATTATTTTATCATCTTATACACGAACAACACAAAAGATAAAATAGAAAAAAATACGATCTTTCAAATATATATATTTTTTTTATTATTTATTTATTGTAATTTACAACTGTACAAAATAATACAATAGGTAAATATGTAGTATGTTTCTTATACACTTGAAAATCTTGGGAAGGAA